>NW_027362762.1:793062654-793085154 GCF_046119375.1 Phyllobates terribilis | reverse complement strand
TTTTGATTTTTACCTATTGCTTAGGTTTCATTCACACTCATGTGTTGGGTCAATTTTTTTTCAGCATAAAAACTAAAATTTAATATAAATATTTCCATCATTTTTACTCTTTTTTTAATCTACATCTAATTTGGATTTGGAAGGGAAAAGAAAGATTAAAAATAGTGACCAAATCACTACTTGTTAATGTGGTCTATATAGAAGGCTTAGTTGGTGCAGCCGGGCAGCTCCACTGCAAATTCTTCCCTTTAGTTGGCAGTGGGTGTTATGAGTTCTACTGAAGCTTTACTACATGGTTATGTTAAGGTGAATGTGTTTCAAGTAAAAAACTATGAAACCTTGTAACTTACAGTTTAGCTATCAACAATGCAATAGAATTGATTTGTTGATAAAAGGAAATCTGAACCATTCTGAAACAGTGAACGTTAGTCAATGAGTACATGGAGATTTATTTTTTGGATAGTTTCCTCTTGTTCTTGGACCTTTAACATTTTGCTTGCTGCAGTGCCTTCGCACGGTGCTGTGTGGCATTACACCCCTTCCCTGTCCTTACTGGTAGTTGTTTAGGAGTTACTGGGAATTAATGCTTCCTGTCACTGGCGGGCAAAGACAGAAAGAGGACCCCTGTGCAAGAACAATATATGGGCCATTTGCAGGTCAATTCTACCTGCTTTGGAAGTGGAAATTGGCCCCTTTACCTTTTAGGCCCCTCTGCGGCTGCATAGGTTACACCAATGATATGTCCGCCCTGCTTCCTTTCACCATATAGAAGATGTGAACTTATTGGTTGCCTCTATGCACAGCATGGAGAGAATCATGGCCAAAGTTTGTCACAGATTTGAGGTGCTGTTCACAGAACTGTCAGATTTATAAAGGTTTTTACAAAAATCAGTAAAATGTGACTGTTTAGGGAGGAGAATTAATGTACACACATGTACTTTAAAACCAAGCTCAGATTCTCATGCTGCCTGCAATTGGACTACTTACCTTTCAGATTTCCCCATGGTTTTAAGCAGAAAATAGTTTAAAAAAATACAGTAATTATAAAATGCAAACATATATCAGTTGAAGTTCCAAGTGCTGTATTAAAGGGGTATTCCCTTTTGTGAGGTTTATAGCATAAGAGATATAGCAAGATAAAGGTATGCTAACACATACCAGCTAGACATGCCAAAATTACTCTCTTGTCTAACCCATAGGTGATGGATACACAGACGAGCAAAAGGGTAACAGTGTTTTGAACTTTTGACTTTCATGCTCCATATCTTACCATACACTATTGCTTTGAACGTTCGAGTACCATCAGTTTATAGACAATCATCTTGGCTATCTCATACATAATTTTGATTTACTTCTTTTCTCCTGGTGGTGGAAAAATCTTTTTCTTCCTGTATACTACAAATAACCTGTTCTCACATTCCCTAATAGCTCAATGTATTAGGTTAATTCCCAAGTGAAAGGTCACTGGTTTAAATCTAGGAGCAGCCATGAAGTTTTCCCAAGAAAACAGAAATCGCATCATCCAGCTTATCGATAGCGATCTCTCGGCCAAGAAAATTACCAAACTACATCATGTGAGTGCCATGATTAAAAATAATAAATGAAGTCCGTCCATCTATTCAGAATCCAAGAGGTTGACATACAGGCAAAATATCAGATCTTCTGATGAGCAGACTTGTTGACTCCATCAGTTCTGGCGCGACAAACAGTGGAGGTGGCTCGTATGCTTCGTAATAGTGAGATCACAGATGTCTATGCAAGCACTGTGCAACGCACGTTAAACAAGTCTGGAATGGTGACCAGAAAAAAGGTGGAGAAGCCTCGACTTCAATATCATCATAAGACGCGTCGGTTTGAGTTTGCAAAAAAAGTACGAAAAGTGGACAATAGAAGATTGGAAACTGGTAATTTCGAGCGATGAGACAAAAGTCAATAGACTACGCTCTGATGGGTGCAAATGGGTCTGGAAGAAACAAGGGAAAAAGGTGCTAATGCATCAAGAAATTGAAGGCACTGTCAAGTTCGGTGGAGGAAGCCTGATGATATGGGGGTGCTTCACAGTCAAAGGCGTTGGGTACTTGACCAAGATTGATGGTAGTCTCAATGCTGACCTATATGTGAATATTCTACAAGACTAGTTACATCATACACTCAAGTACTATGGGCATAGAAAGTACGACAGTGTTCCTGTAGGACAATGATCCGAATCATACTTTGAGATTGGCGAATAAATGGTTCAATGACCATGAAATAGAGGTTCTGGTTTGGCCCCCACAGTCCACAGACCTCAACCAAATCGAACACGTGTGGATAGAGTTGAAGAAAAAGCTGTATACACATACTCAAGTGAGTCGGCCAGTATACGCCAACTTTGGAAACTTGTGGGAAGCAACTTGGTCTTTTGGGAAGAGACCTTGGATCAGATTTTGGTCGAGACATGTTTGAATCTGATCGAGAGCATGCCCAGAAGGATTTAGGCAGTGTTGAAAGTCAAAAGTGGATTTGCAAAATACTAACAAATAATAAAAATTTAGATTTTGTAGGAGCAAAACAGTAACAATGTAGTGACATGACAAGAATCTGCTTAACTAATTATATGCTAAATAGTTCCAAGTCAAATTTATGTATGAGATAGCCAATAATATTTTCTATAAAATTATCATAGTCTCACATTCGAAGCAGTAGAGGATGGTGCGATATGGAGCCTGAAAGGAAAAAGTTCATAACACTTGTTACCCTTTTGGTCATCAGTGTATATTCAGCATATAGGCCTTACGCTTTAATTTAAAACGAGATGTGAACATGGCTAATTAAATTTTTAGAACGGTGCACCATTAACTAATGACATTTTTGACACCAGTATGCTGCACATTAGGTTTGGTGTAATGCTCACGTGTCCATTAATCAACAGCTAGAACCTATCCAGCAGCAATCCGTTGACAAAAAAGTTGTGCAGACAGAACCTTTTTGTCGTCCTGAAAAAAAAAATGTTTTCAACTGGATCCGTTTTTTTTAACATTAAACTCTATGGAAAATGGATCTGTGAATAGCCATCTTTTTTTACTCCCATTTGAGTAGGCTCCATTTTTTTTTTTTTTTTTTTTTTTTTCCGCTTACTGGAGGTGGAAAGCTAAATATTTAACACATGCTACTGGACTTGTGAACTTTCAAGTACTCATCTATTTGAAGCTAATCCTGTTAGCAAAAAATGGATCCTTTTCAAATAGGAGAAAAATGGATGGCTATTTAAGGGATCTGTTTTCTATGGACTTAAATATTAAAAAACAGATCAAGTTGAAATCCTTTTTTTCAGGAGTACAACTGTTCTATCTCCACAAGTTTTTGTCAATTGCTGCTGGATCCGTTCTAACTGATGATTACTGGACATGTGAACATAGCCTAAGAAATGAACTTGCCCTTTTTATCTGATGCGTTTCTAACACAGCAGAATTGTATGTACAGATGAAAAAGTTTACATACGCTATATAAAAAGACACACATGTATGTTTTTCTCAATATCTGACATGAAATCAGAATAAACCTTTCCCGTTTTAGGTCAGTTAGGATTACCGTAATTTTTAATATTTGCCAAATGCCAGAATAATGACAGAGAGAGAATGTTTTAAGGCATTTTTATAACGTTTGGGATATCCTTCCACAAGCTTCTCACAATACTTGGTCGGAATTTGGGCCCATTCCTCCTGACAAAACTGGTGTAACTGATCCAGGTTTGTAGGTCTCCTTGCTCGCACCTGCCTTTTCAGCTTTGCCCATAAATTTTCAATAGGATTGAGATCAGGGCTTTATGATGGCCTCTCCAAAACATTGACTTTGTTATCCTTAAGCCACTTTGTTACATTTTGGCAGCATGCTTCAGGTCATTGTCCATTTGGAATACCCATTTCTGCCCAATCTTTAACTTCCTGGCTGATGTCTTGAGATGTTGCTTCAGTATTGCCACAAAATCTTCTTTTCTCATGATGCCATATATTTTGTGAAGTGCACCAGTCCCTCCTGCAAAACAACCCCACAACATGATGCTGCCTACCACCCCTGTGTTTCACAGTTGGGATGGTGTTCTTACGCTTCCAAGCTTCTCCCTTTTCCCTCCAAACGGAACGATGGTCATTATGCCCAAAAGTTCAATTTTAGTTTCATCAGACCACAGGACATGGACATGTCTCCAAAAATCAAAGTCTTTATTCCTTTGTACATTTGCAAACATTAATCTGGCTTTTTTATGTTTCTTTTGGAGTAATGGCTTCTTCCTGGCAGAGTGGCCTTTCAGCCCATGTTGGATACAGTACTCATTTCACTGTGGATAATGACACAATCTTACCAGCTTCTGCCATCATCTTCACAAGGTCTTTTTCTTTTGTCCTTTGGTTGATATGCACATGTCGGACCAAAGCACGTTCATCTCTGGGACACAGAACCCGTTTCCTTCCTGAGTGGTATGATGGCTGGACATTCCCATCTTGTTTGTACTTGGGTATAATTGTTTGTACAAATGAACGAGGCACCTTCAGGTATCTTGAAATTGTACCCAAGGATGAGCCAGACTTGTGCAAGCCCACAATTCTCTTCCTGATATCTTGGCTGATTTCTTTAGACTTCACATGATGCTACACAAACAAGCAGTGTGTTTCAGGTGTGCATTAAAATAAATCTGCACGTGTGTCTCTAACTCAGATGTTGCCAAAAATCTATCAGAAGCTTCCAAACACATGACATTATCATATGGACAGTCCAGAACTGGTAAAAGGCATAGTAATCTTAGTGTGTGTAAACTTTTGACTTTGCAGTAAGTAATAAAAATGCCTTAAAACATTCTCTCTCATTATTCTGGCATTTGGCAAATATTAAAAATTATGGCAATCCTAATTGACCTAAAACGGGAAAGGTTTATTCTGATTTCATGTCAGATATTGAGAAAAACATGCATATGTGTCTTTTTATATAGTGTATGTAAACTTCTGGTTTCAACTGTAAATAGTAAATTGTCCACTTTATGCTCGGTTTATAGAAACCAACAGCTGTAACAAATAGCATAAAATAAACATCTAGGCTATGAGTATATATAAGCTGTGCTGAGCAATCAATATAAGGTCGCTTTACTCTTATATTAATTATTAATTTTTACAATTAATAATGAAAACTAAACATTGGTGAACCGATAATACCAGGTAGGAACCGCAAACAACCCTAAATAAGGACTGAATAGGTTTGTGATAAACAAGAAAAGACCTTTTTAAAGGTAATTATAACGGAGCGGGAGGCACTAGATTGTCTTCCCTAGAATTAGCTGGAGCATTGGCAGATTTGTTTGAGATATTATAACTGTTTGCTCTTACTACAGCTGTTTTTGCTTCTTTTTCCCCCACGCTATGGCTTAATCCAGGCAGCATGTTTAGGTTGTCTGCCTTATTTTCTGTTTATTATGGTTTCCGTTGAGCATGGTGCATCCTGATTTGATTTTTTTATTTTTTTAAGCTGAATTGAACATTTTCTTATGTTGCAAAGTACCAAAATGGCCCCATGGTTTCTCTTAAAGAGCATTCATAGAATCATAAAACTATAGGAATATTCCCAAATGCTAGCTACAAAGCTACATGGAAAAAAGAAAAAAATGTTGGGTTTTTAAAAAAAAAAACCTATTGAACTTGAAAATCACCATATAGGTAGAAATGTGTCCAGTCTAATGAAGAAAAGTGAATACTTGTAGAGACTTTAGTGTTGATGAGGATTATTAGAATTATTATTTTCATGTTAAAAGCTGTTTAAATGCCTCCCAGTCATGCATTGCTATATAGTCTTGAGTATGTGAGTTTATAGGCAGGTAAAGCGATCTGTTACTCTGTATGAGCAGGATTTTCAGTTTTTCTCAAAGTTCTTCAAAATAGTTTACCACAAATCAAATAGAATACACCATATATGGATGACAGTAAGTTTCTTAGCACTTATAACTTGGAACTTATTAGTGATTCAAAAGTGTGATATTTTATTTGTGAAAACAATCCAGAAAAGGAGACGTTTCTGTCTGTAAAATCGACCTTCATTAATCTACAGATTGTTTAAGAATTGCCACTTGTGCAGCGCTGGGAGAGTAGTGCGGTGTCCACCGCTATGTAGGGAAGAGCGCTTTTACACTGAGATGTACGTTTCGCTTACTGTTTTTAGGGGACCCCTTTGGGAGAAGCGCAAGCAATATGTCAATGTGCAGGCAGACTACTGGAATGGTGGATTAGGCACTTGTCACTTTGTTTGGTGCTGTTGCTTCCATACTTGTGTGTTATGTGGTTAGTCCATGTGCAATGCATTATATGTAACTGATGTCCTACTCTAACATTCCTGTGCCATATCTAATTTATTCCACACAACCTAACCACTAGCTCTCTTTTCTGGTTTGATATTTCCACCCTTATGTGTACTTTATGTAGATATAGCTAATAAAATTATCTTTATATATTGTATGATATTTTATTCTTGGTATACCATTTGAGGTTCATAACTGTACCATTAACAAAAATGGTCCTCTTTCCTTGTTTGTAGGTTTTCTTTTTCTCAAAGTCCTTGAAGAATTTGGTCTGCTTATTACATGCACAAGCTTAATCTATTCATACAAAACAATCTAAACCCAGCAGCTCTATGTAGTGGTGCTCTAAGATCTTTGTTATTAGATTGGCAGAATATTTAATTCAAAGAAATTGTCACTAGCTGCTGTCTTTTCCCCCAAAATGTCAAAAAAAAGAAAAAAAAAATATTTAAATTACTGACATTTTACAAGTGTCAAAATGTGATTGACCATGTCTAAGAGAAATCATGAGCACTGTAGTTCTTTACATTGGTAATACCTCTGGCAGCATAAAAACCACTGTGCTGCACAAAGCTTAAGATAAGGAGAACAAAAAACTACTTGGGAGCCAAAGTGACTTCATGGCGCACAGGAGTTTGCTCTTATCTATAAGAGTCAACCTCATAACAATGGAATTGAATATTGATAATGGGGAATTCTGGTTGGGTTGGTTGTTTTGCTGAAAGAGGTGGGTATTTGAAGAAGTGTCATTGAAGTTTGATAGATTTTATGTAAGCAGGTGGTATGGAGCGAATATTTTTATGATTAGGCTAAAAAAAAAAATATTTGTAGAGTTTATATTGAACATGCTAAACTGCAAGGTTGTCTCCAGTCACTAATGGTTAGATATACCACTAATGCTGCATAAAGTTCCATGCCAGCTCTAATGCAAAGTAGGGATGTATTGGCCCAGTCTACAGTCTCTGGATAGCGAGAAACATTTCAATTGTTCTTTATTGAGGGAGTGAAAACTAAAAGAATCATATGAGGTCGCGTGGAGTAAGTCTTTGAAATTCACAATTTTGATTTGCAGAAAAATATAATGTTTAGCATTTGACATCTTATAAATTCTATTTTAAGGCCTAAATGTCTTGTAAGCAGCTTATGCTATAACTTTTTTTTTTTTTTTAAATAAAATGTTAGCCATTAAAAATGTTACACAGTTGGGACATATAATTTTTGATGCATTCTGAATACTTGAATTTTCCGAATACATTATTTATATAACCGACTTGGAAATATTTTGCCAAATGTCTTGAGTCTACATCTGTTTCATATGCAGTTCCCGAATCACTAAAGCTGTGGAACCATTAGTACAAATGCCAGAAGTGAGCAATTCCTGTCAGAACCTGGAATGGTATCTTACCAATAAATATTTGACCAATAGAAGAATAGAATAGAATCCTTCAGATGCATTGCCTATACCTGCTGTTTCTTATTCTTGCTCTGATTAATAGCAGTTTAAAATAATCTTGTGTTTCTCCTACTGATTTTCTGTAGTGTATGTCAATATATCTTAAAATGAATCTGTCACAATCAGACCCCTTTAAAGAATACCTGTCAGCTCTCCTGACGTGTGTTTAATAAATACTTGAATTCCTCATAAAATAACAATGCTGAAGCATCGTTACTTATAACTCATTGTTGTGCCATTGTTATTCCTCCTGGATATGAATAAATTGATGACTGGATTTCATAAATCTAAGTTATTAATGTGACGTTACCCAATGCTCTAGTGGATCCAACTTAAGATCACTCTGCTTTGCCTTTTTTTAAAGAGTTTTTCCCATGTTAGTAAGTTATAGAAGATCCTTCCACAATTGTAAGGCTGTTTTTAGAACTGACATAGAAATAAATGGGGGATGATGGGGAAGGGAGGGAGCTGCACAAGAGTGGACACCATTCAATTCACTCCTGCTACTTGGAGGCATAACGGGCCTGTGGACCCCCATTCTGGAGATGGGTATGTGTGACAGTGTTGGAACCCACATCTATCTGAGATGTCCAAAAGATACCATAAACCTCTGAAATGGAAAAGCCTATTTAAGTGTCAGTCCTCACTTACATTGAAATTAAATTCACAGATGATCCATCCATTTTGTAATGATATCTTTTTCCACCAGTAAAGACTCTAAAATTTGACCTTCAAGCCTGACTTCACCTGTTTTGGTTTGATGAGATGCTACAACAACCGGAAACAGAGTACTTAACAGCAAACTTGGTGCATAAGTTGTTAGAGAACTATTAAAGGGGTTGTCGCATCTTCATTAATAAAGTTGCAAACTCCTTGTAAAAACAAGAAACTTTGCAATTTACCTCTTATGAAAAATTCTCCCCTTTCTGAAGAACAGATGGATTTTCAGTTGTGTTGTGTACAACTAATTGCCTCTGTTATCAGCCCCCCTCTAATATGAGTGGTCGATTACCTGGACAAGGACAAAGGAGAGCACTCGTTTTGGACCCACAACACGACCATGCCACTGTTTCAAACTGTGTCAAACTTTAAGAGCGCATCACCCCTGGTAAACCGGAATCAGTGACCATAATGTCAAAATATTTAGTGACATTCCACATTGTCAATGGGCTGGTAACACTCCGTTATTAATTTAAAAAAGTGTGTGTATATAAAAAAAAAAGGTCCATATCTTGGGACCGAAACGTTGCTACAGCCTCATGGGCTATTAAAAGACAACTGTTGCACCACAGTCTGTCCAGGTCTGGGAGGAGATCCCACAGGAGGCCAAAAACGAGTGGCCATCATAAGTGGGATTTCTTGCCTTATAAATGGGGTTGGGACCATCAGTTGTGTTGTGCAGAAGTCAGGTGGATACACAGCTGATAGTCCTACTGAATAGACTGTTAGAATTTGTATTATGGCAAGAAAAAAAGCAGCTAAGTAAATAAAACCGAGTGGCCATCATTACTTTAAGAAATGCAGTTGCAAAAACCATCAAGCCCTACAAAGAAACTGTCTCACATGAGGACCGCCCCAGGAAAGGAAGACCCAAGAGTCACCTGCCTCAGAAATCGCAAGGTAACAGCAGCTCAGATTAGAGACCAGGTCAATGCCAGACAGAGTTCTAGCAGCAGACACATCTCTACAACAACTGTTAAGAGGAGACTTTGTGCAGCAGGCCTTCATGGTAAAATAGCTGCTAGGAAACCACTGCTAAGGACAGGCAACAAGCAGAAGAGACTTGTTTGGGCTAAAGAACACAAGGAATGGACATTAGACCAGTGGAAATCTGTGCTTTGGTCTGATGAGTCCAAATTTGAGATCTTTGGTTCCAACCACCGTGTCTTTGTGCGACGCAGAAAAGGTGAACGGATGGACTCTACATGCCTGGTTCCCACCGTGAAGCATGGAGGAGGAGGTGTGATGGTGTGGGGGTGCTTTGCTGGTGACACTGTTGGGGATTTATTCAAAATTGTATGCATACTGAACCAGCATGGCTACCACAGCATCTTTCAGCGGCATGCTATTCCATGCGGTTTGCGTTTAGTTGGACCATCATTTATTTTTCAACAGGACAATGACCCCAAACACACCTCCAGGCTGTGTAAGGGCTATTTGACCAAGAAGGAGAGTGATGGGGTGCTGCGCCAGATGACCTGGCCTCCACAGTCACCAGACCTGAACCCAATCGAGATGGTTTGGGGTGAGCTGGACCGCAGAGTGAAGGCAAAAGGGCCAACAAGTGCTAAGCATCTCTGGGAACTCCTTTAAGATTGTTGGAAGACCATTTCCGGTGACTACCTCTTGAAGCTCATCAAGAGAATGCCAAGAGTGTGCAAAGCAGTCATCAAAGCAAAAGGTGGCTACTTTGAAGAACCTAGAATATAAGACATATTTTCAGTTGTTTCACACTTTTTTGTTAAGTATATAATTCCACATGTGTTAATTCATAGTTTTGATGCCTTCAGTGTGAATGTACAATTTTCATAGTCATGAAAATACAGAAAAATCTTTAAATGAGAAGGTGTGTCCAAACTTTTGGTCTGTACTGTATATTAACCCCTTTACGACATTTGACGTACCCATATGTCATGGTCGAATAGGGGTTCCTGCCAGTGATGTATAGGTACATCATGGTAATTGTGCGCGGCCCAGGAGATATGCCTGTGCGATCGCTGGCAGGAGCTCTGCTTACGTGATAGCTGTGCCCCAGCTGTCACAGCCAAGAGCAGTGCGCACATCTCCCCTGTCTGTATAACCACCTAAATGCCACGATCTATATCGATCGCAACGTTTCGAAGGATAGGAGAGGCTCCCTCTCCCATGCTATCAGCATCTGCTCGATCGTCGTCTTGGCAGACAGAGGTTTCCATGACGACCTCCAGGTCTGCCTGCTACAGCAAGCCTATTAGACCATACTGATAAGTTGGTCTAAGAGGCTTCTGTCAGTGTAACACTGACAGGTATAAAGCATTGCAATGCATCATACAAGCAATCAGAGTTATAATTTTTTTTCCTTTTTAAATTACAAAACAATGAAAAAATATTATACCTATAAATAAATAGATTTATGGGGGAAAAAGAATAAGCAAAAAAAGTACACATTTTGTATTGCTGTGTCCCACTAGCTAAACCCTTCAGTAAACACCGTAAAAAAGCATAAATAAAAACCGATGCCTTTTCATACCGCCGAATAGAAAACGATCAGAAAGACGAATGCAAAAGTCAAGCTGCCAATTGGCTCCATCAGTGGAAAAATAAAGTTATAGCTCTCAGAATAAAGCGATGCAAAAACAATTCTTTTTTGCACAAAATAGCTTTTATTGTGTAAAAGTGGTAAAACCTAAAAAAAAAAGTTATAAATGTGGTATCGCTGTAATCGTACTGACTCGAATAAAGTTGTCTTATCACTTTTACCACGCTGATCGGCTTAAAAAAAAGACAATTCCTAAGTTGCTGGCTTTGGTTCATTGTGCCTCCCAATAATTGGAATAGAAAGCAATCAAAAAATGTTATGTGCCCAAGAATAGTACCCATAAAAACATCAACTCGTCCCGCAAAAATCAAGCCCTCACATGACAGTCAGCAGAAATATAGAAAAATTATAGCTCTTAAAATATGACGATTCAAAAACAATTTTTTGCTCAAAAAAAAAAGCGTCTGTGTGCGACAGCAGCCAAATATAAAAAAAACTATATAATTCTGTAATCGCACCAACCCGAAGAATAAAGTCGTCTAAATCACTTATACTGCACAAGAAACTACGTAAAAAATAAATAAAACCAATTCTTGACTTGCTGTTGATTTGTTCATTCTGCCTCCCGAAAATCACAGTAAGGCTCACATGTAAATCTCTAAAATCCGTGATTCTGATGGAACCCCTGGCAGAAAATTCCCTATAATGAGGCAGATAGACACTATGGACGTCATCTGAACTACGATCCAGCGGTATCAGTCTTTTTAAGAGTGCACAAAAACACGGTTGGCCACAGTTCTGTGCACTTCTTAAAGGGACACCGTTGAACAGAGGCTAGACAGTCTAGAGTAACTCTGCTGCCTCATTACAGTGAATGGATCCCTCAGGGTTTCATCTGAATCAGGTCATTCGGATATTTAGATGGAAACCCTAATGTAAATGCTCAGCGTAGAGCACAGGATAAATGTGATCCCAAATGTTATGTAAAATGTTCCCAATGAAAGCTTCAACTCTATCCACAAAAAAACAAGTCTTCACTCAGGTCCGTCATCTATTTACAGATATATAGGGTGCTTCCACGTTACTGGTAATGCAAAGGCTCTGGAAAAGTGAAATGACTCCTCACCAACCCTTGCCTCCCCAAAAGAAATCCAGCGAATTCTGCGCCTCTAAATCCTAATGCCTCCCTCCCCTTCTGAGCCCGTATGCCTAATCCACTTTTAGCGTCCACATGTTTCACATTCCTGCTTAACTTACAGGTGCATATCTCCAGAAGCATGAGCTAGGCTCAATGTACAGGCACTACAATTGCAGATTTGCAATGTTCACTCAGCAACATCCACTTCTGCTTATTTCTGGAAACACCTATGGAGTAAATCGTCGCTACACCTGTAGATAAATTCCCAGAGGGGTTTAATTTCCAAAATGGGGTCACAGGAGGGGTTTTTTGCTCTTCTAGCACTTGGGGGCTCTGTATATGGAGTGTGCAAAAAATTGTGAGAAAATCTGCGCTCCAGGAGGCAAATAGCGCTACGTCCCTCCCGAGTCTCTCCATGTGGCTAAGCAGTATTGTACAGCCACATATGGGGTATTTACATATTGAGCAGAAATTGTGTGACAAATTTTGGTGTCGTTACCCATTTTCCCGTGAAAATGTAAAATCCGGGGCTAATTCAAAATTTTAGTGGTAAAAAAATGTAATTATTTTTTCTTCACTACCCGATTGTATAAAATTCTGTGACACACCTGTGGTGTCAGTATGATCACTGCACTCCTAGATGAATTTATTGAGAGGTGTAGTTAGTAAAATGGGGTCACTTGTGGGGGTTTCTGCTGTGACATGTCAGGGGCTCTCCAAATGTGCAATGGCATCTGCAATCTATTCCTGCCAAAATTACATTCCAGAATTCAATTGGCGCTCCTTCCCTTCCAAGCCTTGTCATGTTCCCAAACAACCACATTTGGGCTATCGGCGTACACAGTAGAGTTTGCACAACAAATTGTATGTCCATTGGTCCATTTTTTTCTATCACTCTTGTGAAAATTAAAAATTTGGGGCTACAGCAACATTTTTGTGGGAAAAAGTAAAATTTTTCTTTTTTTTTTTCTTCCATGTTGATTTAATTCTTGTGAAGCACCTGAAGGGTTAATAAACTTATTGAATGTGGTTTTGAGCACTTTAAGGGGCTCAATTTTTAAAATGGCGTTACGTTTGGTTATTTTCTGTCATATACACCCCTCAAAGTCAATTCAAATGTGATGTGGTCCCTACAAAAATTGGTTTTGCAAATTTTGTTGGAAAAATTAGAAATTGCTGATAAACTTGTAACCTTTCTAGCTTCCTAACAAAAAAAATAGTTTAAAAAATGATGCTGATGTAAAGTAGACATGTGTTTAAATGTGATTTATGAACTATTTTGTGTGATACAACAATCTGGTTTAGGGGCATAAAAATTTAAAGTTTAAAAATTGCAAAATTTTTGCCAAGATTCCATAATTTTTTGCATTTCTTTGTGAAAATATCTACCTAAATTTACTACTTCTATAAAGTACAATGTGTCACGAAAAAACAATCTCAGAATCACTTGGACACATTGAAGCATTCGAGTTGTTGCCTCATGACACTGGTCAGAATTGTAAAATTTGACCTGGTCAGGAAGGTGAAAACAGTCTCAGGGGTGAAGGGGTTAAAACATCTACCAAATACCCCACATTTTTCTAAACTACCCAGTGAGCCCATATGACCATACAGTTCTGCAGAAACGTCAATTACTTAGCCATTTCTCTTGTGTACTTTAGGGAATTTTTTCTTGTAAGTGACTGTCCAGTCAAGAGTACAAAAATTATTTAGGAGCCATTACCTACAGGGGATGGTAATCTGCTTTTTATGTTCCTTAAATATTTTTCATAGCTACTTTTTAGTACTTTTGCATTGGGGTAGAGCTATTGTCCCTAATACAGGTTAACAACCGTGTCTACTAGAGTTGGTGTGAATGGACTCTCAGGTGCTGGTCCATAGGCCACATTAGTAATCTGTGGCTGCTGGCCGGGATCCATGAGAACCGCCACCTACCACCCAGTATCAGCGGCTCTTATTTTGATTACCCGGCATGGCTTGACATCATTGTGGCAGTGTCATGCACAAGCGACCGTTGCACCAGGCCATCTTATCAAAAGAACACCCGCAGATGCGGTCGGGTAGAAGGCATTCTCAGGGCTCCTGTCCAGTGGTTATAGACTACAGTTGTTGCCAATGGACTGGGTCCTACAAATCAGTTCTCACCAGCTTTTGTGTCTACAGGTGCTCTGTGGCACACCTATGCCCTCGTAGTTCAGGCTGCTACCATCTTCTCTTCATGCAACTCTTTAGATTGGCTAAGGGTTATGAATACACTTCTGTCAGAGGCTCACCAGGAAGGTGCTGCATGATGTTATTTCCAGTACATTAAGGCACAATTTTTGCAAAGTACTAATCACTAAAACACCACATTACCTGAGGTAAATAAGTTTAGTGAACAGGATCACTTCAAAATGTTTCACTCATAACGTTTATGGAATCATTTTTTGCTGCTTTAGGTTAAGACCACTGATGCACACCAAAGTTAATGCTGTGGATTCTAAGAAACTATGTAAGACTAAGTTCACACTGAGTTTTTTTAAGATATATATTTTAGAGCTGGCCCACGACAAATTCCTCCTCAAAACTGCTTCACAAACTGGAAAACTCTCCCATTTAATTTCTATGGAAAATCCACTACGTTGTTCATATGAAGAATATTTTGAGGGTTTTTTCCTGAAGAGATTTTCAAAAGTGCATGTCAATTCTTTAAAGTTGATTCTGAAGGAAACCTCTTTAAAGTAAGGACTGTTGGATCAAAAGGCTGCAAACTAGGCTACAGGTTAAAAAAAAATTCCAAATCTCTTTAAAATCGCTTTAGGAAACACCTCAAGAAAAGAGAAACTTTTCCAAAAACTGCCAAAACATTTTCGACCATGGTTTTTACATGAAAAACTCAGTTATTGTACTCTTCAAAAAACATAGTTTAAAAATAGCCTTAAGCCTCATTCAGAATGTCGTTTCTTATGTACATGTTCTACCCGTGAAAATCACAGAATATATACCCATTGTAATCTGAGGAGCTGTTCACATGCTATGGGGTTTTTTTGGAGACTGCATGTTCACAAAAAAAAACAGACATGCTTTTGGGTCATTTTGATCAATGGCACCTGTCACATACAAGTCTATGGGTCCATGAAAATCACTGACAGCACATGGATGGCACTAGTGTACAATCCACTTGCTGTCCATGATTAACTTTGTAATGGGCAGGTGAAGTTTTGTAATTACATTTTTTCACATGAGAAAATCACTGATGAACCACTGATGGTAAAAACTGACACTGATGAAACTCAGATCAAAAACATTGATGAGCAATAGTTCGTGTTGCGTATGGCTGAAATCCGATATCTGAATGAGACGTAATACATCTCGTATGAGAGATCAATGAAATATAGATTACATGTGATTCCTATGTGTTATAGTATGTTAAATAATGTGCAGATGGATTTGTACCTTGTGTAATTTGGATAATACAATCAGAACAATTAAACGTACGGTATTTTATTTTTTTTTAGGGTTGGCTTATATGTGAGGAACAAACCTGCCAGAACAAGACACGTCGTCTTCCCCTAAACTTCTCCCGCAATGGTCCTATATGCCAGGCCTGTATGAAAGCTACTTTAAGACCAGAAGTAAGTGCAAATTACTAGAATGTGTCCATATGGCTCTGAGTTAATTCCGTTTCATAAGTGTATAGCAGGAAGTTTGCATGAATAAACAAAAGATTATGAATAAGTAGAATCTGAACTTTGTGGTCTACCACCATTGTTGGGAAAGAAGCTGGTAATCCAAATCCTGGATCCTTGGTTGGAAAACTGGATGATTGGGAAACAGCCATGTGACTAAAAACAAGGGTCGTGGTTTTAGCCAAGTTGCCTTCCCGTGATGCTTTATTGACACTTGAAGGTATTGACAAACATCCAGAGATGCCTACTACTGACCAAAGTTTCAGTGTTAAGTGCACAATAGTTAACACGTCTGATTGCTGGGGGTCTCACCACTGGGACCCTCACAATCACCAGAATGCCAGTCTAGAGCCTTCTGTTCCGCCTTACTGCATGACTGCAGTGTTAAGGAGATTGAATGAAGTGGTGGTGACTCGTGTGCTGCCGCTCTATAACAAGTAGTGTACTCAACCATCCCTATCAGGCCCTCAAGCTAAGAATGGAGCAATGTGCATGCTTGACTGCAGTTTAGGGAAAATCTCTTCCCTTTAAAGATATGAGGATCTACTGAGTCTACAAATGGTTAAATATATACCGTGCATTGTGAAAGTATTTGCCCCCCTTGAACTTTTCTACCTTTTGCCACATTTCTGGCTTCAAACATAAAGATCTAAAATTCTATTTTTTGGGGGAAGAATCAACAACAAGTAGGACACAATCGTGAAGTGGAATGAAATTTATTGGATATTTTAAACTTTTTTAACAAATTAAAAACTGAAAAGTGGGGCGTGCAATGTTATTCGGCCCCCTTGAGTTAATACTTTGTAGCGCCACCTTTTGCTGCGAATACAGCTGCAAGTTGCTTGGGGTATGTCTCTATCAGTTTTGCACATCGAGAGGCTGAAATTCTTGCCCATTCTTCCTTGCAAAACAGCTCAAGCTCATTGAGGTTGGATGGAGGGCGTTTGTGAACAGCAGTTTTCAGCTCTTTCCACAGATTATCAATTGGATTCAGGTCTGGACTTTGACTTGGCCATTCTAACACCTGGGTACATTTATTTTTGAACCATTCCATTGTAGATTTTGCTTTATGTTTGGAATCATTGTCTTGTTGGAAGATAAATCTTCGTCCCAGTCTCCGGTCTTTTGCAGACTCCGACAGGTTTTCTTCCAGAATGGTCCTGTATTTGGCTCCGTCCATCTTCCCATCAATTTTAACCATCTTCCCTGTCCCTGCTGAAGAAAAGCAGCCCAAAACATGATTCTGCCATCACCATGTTTGACAGTGGGGATGGTGTTTTGAGGGTGGTGAGCTGTGTTGATTTTACGCCAAACATATCGTTTTGCATTGTGGCCAAAAAGTTTTATTTTGGTTTCATCTGACCAGAGCACCTTATTCCATATGTTTGGTGTGTCTCCCAGGTGGCTTGTGGCAAACTTAAAATGAGACTTTTTATGGATATCTTTGAGAAATGGCTTTCTTATTGCCACTCTTCCATAAAGGCCAGATTTGTGCAGTGTACGACTAATTGTTGTCCTATGGACAGACTCTCCCACCTAAGCTGTAGATCTCTGCAGTTCATCCAGAGTGATCATGGGCTTTTTGGCTGCATCTCTTATCAGTCTTCTCCTTGTTCGAGATGAAAGTTTAGAGGGACGGCCGGGTCTTGGTAGATTTGCAGTGGTCTGATACTCCTTCCATTTCAATATGATTGCTTGCACAGTGCTCCTTGAGATGTTTAAAACTTGGGAAATCTTTTTGTATCCAAATCCAGCTTTAAACTTCGCCACAACAGTATCTCGGACCTGCCGGGTGTGTTCCTTGGTCTTCATGATGCTCTCTGCACTTGAAACAGAGCCCTGAGACTATCACAGAGCAGGTGCATTTATACCGAGACTTGATTACACACAGGTGGATTCTTATTTATCGTTACCAGTCATTTAGGACAACATTGGATCATTCAGAGATCCTCATTGAACTTCTGGAGTGAGTTTGCTGCACTGAAAGTAAAGGGGACGAATAATATTGCACGCCCCACTTTTCCGTTTTTCATTTGTTAAAAAAGTTCAAAATATCCAATAAATTTTGTTCCACTTCACGATTGTGTCCCACTTGTTGATTCTTCCCAAAAAAATTAGAATTTTTATCTTTTTGTTTGAAACCAGAAATGTGGCAAAAGGTAGAAAAGTTCAAGGGGGCCAAATACTTTCACAGTGCACTGTATCTGTGTCACTTAATGTTGGCATTAGCCGTTACATTTCCGATCATGGTTCTGCAAATGATCCTGTTAAGTGAAACTTTTAAATATAAATGGCATGTTCTTTATTACAGGGAGAGTTAATCCCTACACAGCGCTATTTTTTTCTGTACTGTTTAACCTTTAGAAAATTTCTTCATAAACAAGGGTCTATGTCAACTGTTGAAATATAGCCGAGCTCATACGAGGCGAGGCTTTCTCTTCAGGTCCTTGAGTCTGTATTATATGGTGTTATGATTTCTTTGTGATGGCGTCTTTCTGAGTGTTGGAGGCCTCAGCTTTGCTTGGCCTCGGCTAAGCTTATTATGCTTTTGTAGAAAAAAATTCCAAAGCTGGTTATAAGCCCAGTGGCTTACCACTTGTGAATGATTACAGATTTTTCTTGTTTTTGGTACCCCTCTGACCTCACCCTCCCACCACTTTTATTTCACATTGTGAAAAACATCCACTGCACATCCAAATTTCGATAAGCAGCATAAACCCTACACATTTTGGTGTTAGGAAAAGAAAGAGAATCTGCTTAACTCCTTGTCTGAAAGAGTTCCCAAATGGTCTGTTGAGATGCAGACTCAATTATTGTTTGCCTTTGTTTTTACACTTTTTGATAAATCCAATTACACTGGTATCAGACTAGAATCGTAAATTTTGGCACATGGCTAACTACTGGTTTTGCCTTTGATGTGTCCCCAAAACCTACACTTGATTATGACTAGCTACATGTCATACTTGTGTCTCGCCATATCGCACATAAGTTTTACCTAGCGATTAAACATGGATTAATATGTCCTCACAATGATCTGAGAGGGAATAAAGCATATTCCCTTCACCAATTTGTGTGCTCGTCAGCATTTCCCCTTTTATAACGGTCTTTCATAGCTGGAGTCCTCCCTTACATGGTGGCTTTGTCTTCACCTTAGAACTTTCACCATTGAACATCTACCAAAAATTAATTTTGCATTATAGCATGACTATTTTCTTCTACCTTTTGTGTATATCTACATTGTTTAAGTAGTACAAGTAAGAAGAGCTCTCATCAAGATGGCAAGTTACACAAACTTGCAGAATGTGTCTGCTTAGTGCTGAAGAACCAGGCAATATCAACACCTCTGTTCCCACACTGACTAGAAAGTCCCAGACTACCTTTGGGAGCAACATGAATACAACAAAAATGATTTTAGAGGCGTCCTATATTTAGTTACTAGGGCTAAGAACATTTTTACATGTGTGAGCATAACTGGAACCACAGTGGTGCTGAACACCCTGCTTTTAGACTCTCGAGCAGTGCAAAAAGCTTCCTTTGAATTGATAAATGGTGCACCCATATTTTGCCTTAATTGAAGGATGTGGTAGGTGCCAGCAGAATGCTTTGAATGCATAGTGCCAAATATTTGTCAACCAAGCCAAGGATGATTTTTCTAAGTGTTGTATTGTGCTACTTCAAGTCAAGTGTAACGTACACTGACATTTTAGAGGGCAATTAAGGGAGAATTTATTAAAGGCTCTTTTTCCATTTTTATTGTGTAAAGAACAAAAAAAAAGTTGCAAATATTGGTGCATGTTATTTCCTGTATTGTAATTTGCAACTTTTCACACCTCAGTGCATGTCAGTTTGAGACTGATGTATGCAATGTTAGTCTTAATATATACCCCCTCTTTGCCTTTCATTTTCATAGCAAAATTTAGGAAAGGGCAGTACTTGTTTCACTGGGATAGTTACGCTATTGCAGCACTTTGCACCCAGCGTATTTTCACTGCGTCCAAAGTGCTGCGTCCGATCCCACAGGTAAATCCTCATATGTTCATTGAAAACATGCGGAGTTACCTCACCCAGAAACTAGCGTCTCCGCAGCTGAAATTGACATGCTGCGGCTCCTAAAGCCGCGCTGCCGGTTAGCTTACGCGGCTGCTAATAGAAGCACAGTGGGCATGGGATTTCTATAAATCCCATCCCATTCCTACTGTACAACGCAGCGGTTTGGGCACAGCACAGGTGAGCTGCGTCCAAACCACTGCTGGAACGGATCGTGGGCACGTACCCTTAGTGTAAAACCATGAATGCTGATTGGAAACTAGGCCTTATTGCCTGATATCAGTCCTTGATCTCACCAATTCTCTTGCTACTTGTAACATACCTGGCGGCGTCCTTGCATAGTGGTCCATCTCCCACTGTGCAAGAGCGCGCACTTGATCTCCAGTCCAGTCTGCTAGCCTGGCTTCCCTCCATGCTGTCTGCTTGCCTCTGTTTCTGCTGCTTAAGGGCGACGCCCGATCACTTCCTGTTTCTTGTACCTGCTGTAGACACACCCCTTGTGCGTCCTCAGCCTATTGCTGTCTGTCACCTGGTATTTAACCCAGCTCCTCCCAAGAAACCCTGGTTGAGCATCTTGCCCTGTCAGTTGGCTTTTTGTCTCTGACATGCCAGGTCCTGTGTATGTTACCTGTCTTGCAGTATCTGTTCCCGTGTCTGTACTGTGTCCTACCTGTGTACTCTAACCTGCAGTCTGTACACGCTCTCTAGCCTGTTGTCTTCTGCCTATCCTGGAGGCTGTATTTCCAGGCCAGTGTGAACACGCTCCTAGCCTGTTCTTTCCTCGTTCTAGGGGCCGCATACCAAGACCCGTTCCTGTATCTTGTCTGTATACTCTTCTAGCCTGTTACCTGTTTTTCTCTATGTCCGTACCTTCCCTTTTCTTGCAGAATCTGATCCCGTACCTATCTCCTACTCGTTGTCTCTGTACTCCCGTTTGTGAGTTTAGAGTCCACTCGCTACTTCATTGCAAGTATCCTGTGTGTACCTAGTTCTGCCTTTCCCTTCCAGTCTGTTCCGTGTGAACAGAGCCCTGTCCCCTCCGCTCTGCCTTGCTTGCCGCTTCGGCGGTTCTTGCCTGCTCAGCCCTGTCCACTGCGGTTTCGTTTTGCTCAGCCCTGTCCACCGCGTCTGCGGTTTCGCTTTGCTCAGCCCTGTCCACCGCGTCTGCGGTTTCGCTTTGCTCAGCCCTGTCCACCGCGTCTGCGGTTTCGCTTTGCTCAGCCCTGTCCACCGCGTCTGCGGTTTCGCTTTGCTCAGCCCTGTCCACCGCGTCTGCGGTTTCGCTTTGCTCAGCCCTGTCCACCGCGTCTGCGGTTTCGCTTTGCTCAGCCCTGTCCACCGCGTCTGCGGTTTCGCTTTGCTCAGCCCTGTCCACCGCGTCTGCGGTTTCGCTTTGCTCAGCCCTGTCCACCGCGTCTGCGGTTTCGCTTTGCTCAGCCCTGTCCACCGCGTCTGCGGTTTCGCTTTGCTCAGCCCTGTCCACCGCGTCTGCGGTTTCGCTTTGCTCAGCCCTGTCCACCGCGTCTGCGGTTTCGCTTTGCTCAGCCCTGTCCACCGCGTCTGCGGTTTCGCTTTGCTCAGCCCTGTCCACCGCGTCTGCGGTTTCGCTTTGCTCAGCCCTGTCCACCGCGTCTGCGGTTTCGCTTTGCTCAGCCCTGTCCACCGCGTCTGCGGTTTCGCTTTGCTCAGCCCTGTCCACCGCGTCTGCGGTTTCGCTTTGCTCAGCCCTGTCCACCGCGTCTGCGGTTTCGCTTTGCTCAGCCCTGTCCACCGCGTCTGCGGTTTCGCTTTGCTCAGCCCTGTCCACCGCGTCTGCGGTTTCGCTTTGCTCAGCCCTGTCCACCGCGTCTGCGGTTTCGCTTTGCTCAGCCCTGTCCACCGCGTCTGCGGTTTCGCTTTGCTCAGCCCTGTCCACCGCGTCTGCGGTTTCGCTTTGCTCAGCCCTGTCCACCGCGTCTGCGGTTTCGCTTTGCTCAGCCCTGTCCACCGCGTCTGCGGTTCTGCTCTGCTCTGCCTTGTCTACCGCGTCTGCGGTTCTGCTCTGCTCGGCCTTGACTACCGCCCCTGCGGTTTCGCTTTACTCTGTTTACCGCTTCTCCGGCTCCGAATTTGTCTCCCAGTCTGTACTGGACCCTACCCAGCCTGCTCTCTAGTCTGCCTGTTCCTGTATTCTCCGGTGTGGGTCAACAGCCGTGTCCGGAGTCTGACCTGGAGTAGACCCTGGTCCCTCTGCTCGGTTCCTCCCTGGTGCACTGGCGTCGTATGCCGTCGTGCGACCTTGGTCGGATCGGGCAGATACTTAGTTACGCCCCTCCAGGCACTCTCCGGTTCATGGCACAGTGGAACCACTAAACACGCACACGCCAGTCAGTCCGGGCGTGTGCATTATACTACTTAGTGGACCTCTAATCAATTTTGTGACTTAAAATCTGTATATTCATGTGCATAGTAGTAGGAATGTACATAAAAACTTAATTTTTGTTTTTTCTTCTCTCCACTCTATTGTGGAGATACGGGGCACTGAAATTACTGGCGTCTAATATGTTAATTTTTTTCTCTCTCAACTGGGTGTTTCATTTCGTTCAGCTCTGTGGGCGTATACTTTCATCCCTCTATGACGCTGTCTAATCATAACAAAGC
>NW_027362762.1:792995154-793057654 GCF_046119375.1 Phyllobates terribilis | reverse complement strand
AGCACAGTGGCTCAGTGGTTAGTACTGTTTCATTGCAGCATTGGGGTCCTGGGTTCAAGCACAACATCAGCAAGGAGTTTGTATGTTCTCCCAGTGTTTGCATGGGTTTCCTCCAGGTTCTCCGGTTTCCTCCCATACTCCAAAGACATACTGGTAAGGAATTTAGATTGTGAGCCCCGATGGGGACCGTGATGATGAGGTCTCTTAAATCACTGCGGAATATGATGGTGCTATATAAGTGATTCACTGTTAAAATTTAAGAAGGGCATGGATGCCTTTCTTGAAAAGTATAATATTACAGGTTATAAATACTAGATTCCTTGATAGGGCGTGGATCCAGGGAACTAGTCTGATTGTCTTATGGAGTCGGGAAGGAATTTTTTTCCCCAATGTGGAGCTTAGTGTTTGCCACATGGTTTTTTTTTGCCTTCCTCTGGATCAACAAGTTAGGCTATGGGTTGGACTAGATGGACTTAGTTTTTAAGGTTGAAGGAAGACTATGTTATGTTACTAAACATAATAAAGTTAAAAAAAAAAACCCTGACTCTTCACAGGCTGTCTAATATACTTAACCCCTTGAGATATGATCGAACAAGGTAATCAATGTATAGTTGGAACTTGTTTCATTTAATTTGTTGTTTACCAGTCCAAAGCCAATTCCTGCCCTATGTACTATTTCTCTTCTGTGTTCAGGTAACCACTTTTCATCATCCTGATTTCTCCAGTGTCTTTCCCCTTCCTTCAAATTCCGTATTGCGGGAAAAAATGATTTATGAAAGTATTTTAGGAATGTTTGGTAATCCACAAGTTTTTGGAAATCCTTTTTCACCCTTGCTTATAATGGGCAAAGAAAGTGTAAATCATTGCAGTTTTTTTATATAGATCTACACTAAAAATATTTTTTAGTTTGAGCTATGATCACACCACTTTCTAAATAGTTATTTTAAGTGATACTATATTAACCCCTTAAGACACTATACGAATATGTATGAAACGATCACACGGCTCATAAACTGTGCCCATGCAGTTACTGTGGAAGCCAAGCGCTGATTGACAGGCTCCTGTTGAAATAATCACAATATCTAAACTATAATACTATGTAGCAAGGTGCCATTGGTTTCATTGGCAATCAGATGCCTAACAATGGCCTCCCAGTTTGGCAACTAGCGAAGCCTCATAGTCTGGGCTGGCCTACACTGGAATTCTGACAGGTAGGCACAATGCAGTAAAAAAAAGTTTGCTATTTGTAATTTGTGCTGCAATGTCCATAACAATCCATAACCTAAGAATCATGTTGTTTTGTCCTAAATGGTATGTGATGTGGGAATTAATATAAAGAACAGTGCCAATTTTCTTGAGTTAATTCTGCCTCCCCAAAACACAGTAAACACAATAAGAAATGATTTAAAAAAAAAAAAAAAAAAAAGTTGATTGACCCCAAAAATTAGACCAATTAAAATTCATTCTGATTATTCAGCAGAGAACAAGCCCTCACGCCCCATCAACAAAAGATAAGTTATTGCTCTTAAAAAATGCAATATCCTTAAAATGAAAAATAAAGTCATCTTTAGCAAGTTTCCTTACTGAATAATTGGGGTTCCCACTGGTCACGAGAACGGGGATCACTAAATTGGATGGAGCAGTTTCGGTAATTCCAGGGGGAATGAGAAAGCGTGGTTTACATTACATAACAATTAGTTAACAAAACAGTACAAAAATTATAACCAGGCCTAAGTGCTAGACAAGTACAATGGGAAGAGGACCCTGCTTGCTTGGGATTACAATCTGTATGAAAGGGGAAAGTAGACAGTAGGTAAAAGCTGCGGATATGGCAGTGTGGTGACTGCAGTCTTTCTGCAAATTGTAGGCTTTCCTGAAGAGGTGGGTTTATGCTGCATTTGAAGGTTTCAAAGTGGAAGAGTGTCCAAGTGATTGGGGTAGCAAATTCCAGAGTATTGGGGAAGCACAAATCATCTTGGAGATGGTTGTGTAAGAAACTGCGAGGAAGAAAGGAGTTCTCATGATAGGATATTGTGTGAGGAGGTAACAGAAGATTGTCAGAAATGTATGGAGCCTTGTAAGCCAGTGTTAGCATTTTGAACTGAATTCTTAAGGTAATGAGTAGCCAGTAAATTGACTGGCTTAGTGGAGAGGAAAGGAGGTGGATTATTTGGGTTGAGAATGGATTGTTGCAGTATTCAATCGCTATAGATAAGGGCATGCTCAAAACTTTTTGTTGATTCAAAGTTGAGAAAAGAGGAGGTTTCAGAAACATTTTTGAGTTTGAGGCCAGGAAGAGGTAAGGGCTTGTGATTAGTGGTGGTCCCATCAGTCTGGCCCACCCTCAGTGATCATACATCTATCACTGATCCTGTGGACAGGTTGTGAAAATATTTACTAAGGCAAACAGTAGTTGAAGGATTTCTATAAGAAAAAAAAATCAGTTTTCGAAAATCTATATAAAAATGTATTTTTAACATCAATGTGATTCTTAGAAGCAGGTTGCACCAGGTATAGTTTACATGTGGTCACCCATTACATGGCAAACAGGCCAATGTAAATTATGGCACACCTAACGATTTTCCACACAAGTACACAGTCTGCATGAAAAAAAAAATCACAGCATACTCTTCAAGTCCTTGAATCCAATCCAATTTGCTGATGAGACTCACCCATTGAACTCAATGAGTGCCCCTCCTCTCATGCCCAAAAAAAAAAAAAAAGCATGCGAACACTTTCCATGTGGACTTTACAGATCCATAAAGCAAATCAAGAAGGAAACTTAAAGGGGTTTTCCCACAAACAAAGTACATTTTAATCAATAGATATTGGAATAAAAATAAGTTCCACAATTGATTAACAAAAAAAAAATGTTCCTGTGCTGAGATAATCTTATAAATGTGCCCCTGCTGTGTACTGTGTAATGTCTGTGTCTGACCGTACAGGAACATGGTCTGATCATACCACAGCTCCTGGGCAGGGGAGAAAGCAAAACCGTATACATTTTTTTTTTTAACACATACAATTGTGGAACTTATTATTCAAAGATCTATTGATTAAAATCAACTTTGTTCGTGGGGAAAACCCCTTTAATTGGACTTTGGTTTTCTGTTGTGCATAATTTAAAAAAAAAGTCATACACTGACAGATCACATATAAGCATGATTTTAGCACATACAGAACACCATACAGATGTAAAACATCTAGTCTTTCCATGGCGCAAAATGGATTATTTTTAATACACAAGTTTGAGTAGTAAGTATGTGTGTAAATGTGCATAAAGTACCAATCAAAAGTTTAGACATGCCTTTTCATGCAGTGGGTTTCCTTGTTCTAATTGTGTAATGCACAGTGTAGATACAGAATTAAGACAGCAAAACTGCGAGGACGAACATATAGAAATACAAAGTAAAGAAACACTTGTGAAATAAACCAGTGTGTGCTAAATATTAGATTCCTCATTTTACTTTGATATTGTTACACACCCTTAGCATACTGTCCTATAGTTTCATCAGGTTGTCACCTGGAATGGCTTCCAATGAACAGGTATGCCATGTCAGGAGTTCATTTTTGGAATTACTGGTCTTTAAAAAGTGTTGGTACTATGTGGTGTCTCTTACATAGTCTAACACCAAAAAGGGAATAGAAAGATGTAGCCAAGATCCACTAGAATATATGTGGAGGACACCATTCTCTAACAAAAACAGCCAAAGATATAGCTATTAGTGCAGCAAATCAGTAAATTTTATTATACAACATATACCATATAATGAACAACAATAAGAGACGTATTGTGGGTGACTGAGGTGAGGGGCCAAATTAAGGATAAGATGGAATTACCCAAAGGAGAAAGAGATCATTTCACCAGCTGCAGAATGATCCACACTCTATATGCCCAAGTGTATATTCAAGCATACAACATAGTCTGTGTCCTGCTTGTTAGGAGGACATCAGAACTATATGCATGAAGCTCAAAAAAAAGGGGGTACAAAGGCAAGTAAGCATAGTCTTTGCAGAACATGTAAGTAACATCTAAACAGAGTTCAATATACATAAATCTAGTACTGCAACGCATTACCTTGAGACATAATAGTCAGGAGTGTGGGAGATCTGCTGTGAGTGAAAAGAAAGCGCGCCTCAACGTGCGTTTCCCCTGCGTGGCTTCGTCAGGAGGCCTCTTACATAGGCAGTGTTGGTACACAGTTCCGTATAGTCTTGAGCCCTATTCCACATTTATTCATAGAGTATGGAAAGAACCACTCAACCACGTAAAGTGGACTGTAATTTCTCATTAAGACATGAAGGTCAGTCAATCTGAAGAATTGTTAGAACCTTGAAGTCATCCTTAAGGCTGCGTGCCCACTATGCGTTTTTCAAGCTTTTTTGTCCTGCAGCGAAAACGCTTGCTTATACTTGCCTCACAGTCCCCAATGATAATCCGCATGTGCTGTGCTGTCCATTAATTTTGCGGACACGCGGCGTAATTGCCGCCATTGACTTGCATTGAATCGCTTAATATCCGCATGACTACATGTGCACATGCGGATACTAAGCGATTCAATGTGTGGATGGTACCCGGGTCTGGAGAATAGGAGACTCTCATCCAGACCTGGGTACCATGGCACTTGTTAAAATAAAGAATACAAAAAATAAACACACACTCACCTTCCGATGTCCCCCGGTCTCCTGTATGATGCGTCCGGTCTCTTGTACGACTCGCGATGGTCTAAAAGGACCTTCCATGACGTCATTTAGTCATGTGACAGGTCACGCGACCGCTGACGTCAGCTAAATGACGTCATGAAAGGTCCTTTCACACCACCGCGAGCAGTGCAAGAGACCGGATGCAGCAGAGAAAAGACCGGGGGACATCAAAAGGTGAGTATAATGTTTTTTTATTATTATTTATTACCATTTTAATCTTTTTTTTAACTATTAACTTGGGCACACTATGTAAATCCATGCAGGTTGCATGGATTTATATAGTGTGACCAAGTTGTCAAGCACTTTCCAAGTGATGCTAAAATCGCTTGGAAAAGCGCTTGATAACCCGCATGCAGAAATGCATGCAAAAACGCTTGACAAACTCTTTTACCTGGTAGGAAAAACGCATGTAAAATCCGCATCTGTTTTTCCTGCCAGGGAGATGCGGAAAAAATCTGCAGCATTTCTGCATCGTGGGCACATAGCCTAAGTGCATTCATGAAAACTATGAATCAATATGGTAATACTGGTTCTTATGAGAAATGCCCCAATAATGAAGCACCAATAATTACCTCTACTGCAGAGGGCAAGTTGGACAGCGTTACCAGCCTCAGAAATTCATAGCTCCTCAGATAACAGCTCTCATAAATGATAAAAAATCAATTAATAGACATATCTCAACATAAACTGACCAGAAAAGACTGCGTGAGGCAAGCTTACTGGGCATTAGATCGGTGGAAATCTGTACTGTGTTCTGATAAGCCAAAATTTTTGATTTTGGGTACCATTTGTGAAATGCAGAAAAAGTGAGCGGGTGATTTCTAAACAACATGCCACCAGATCTGTTTTGCACTTAGTGGGGCCAACATTTGTGTTGCAAAAGGACAATGACCCAAAACACACCTCCAGGCTATATAAGGCCTATGTGTCCAAGAAGGAGAGGGAATGAGTGCTGTATGAGATGACATAGTCTCCGAAATCACTGGAGCTCCTCAACCCAATTGAGATGGTTTGGGATTAATTGTAATGCTGAGTGAAGGCAAAGCAGCTAACAAGTGCACTGCATCTTTGGGAATTCCTTCAAGGCTCTCTTGGAAAGCCATTCCAGATGACTATCTATGAAGCTGCAGGAGAGAATGCTTAGGAGGTGTAAGGCTGTCAGCTGAGTAAAAATGGAGTACTTTTAAAAGTCTAAGGTCTAACATACACTCATTCTTGTGTTTCACACATGTTTCTTTACTCCTTCTTTCTATTTGTATTCCTTCATGGTTTTGCTGCCTTCAGTCTGAATCCGTAATGTGCACATTGCAATAAGAACAAGGAAAACCATTGTGTGAACACATGTGTCCAAACTGTTGATCAGTAGTGTGTGTGCACGTGCTGGTCAAGCTCTTTTGAAGAACAACTAAGATATGGGCAGCGTTGAGGACCGTAGATGCAGCTGTTGGCCAAGGAAAATTTCCACTAGCAGATCAAATCTGAAGATGTCCAGCAATGACATCAACTCAGAACTGGCAGCTACAAGTGGGACCCAGCTACACCAATCTACTGTTCGGAGAAGCTTGGCCAGAAATGGTTTTCAGGGAAGTATTGCGGCCAAAAAGTCATACTTTCGTAATGGAGACTAGGCAAAACAACTCAATTATGCACAAAAACAGGAAATAAGATGCTGAAAAATGTCAGCATGTGCACTGGACTGATTCAAAATGTGAAATATTTGGATGCAACAGAAGGCAGTTTGTTCACTGAAAGGCAGAAAAGCTGTGCAATGAGTATCTGTAGGCAACAATGAAGCATGGTGGAGGGTCCTTGGCTGCTTGGAGCTGCATTTCAACAAATGGAGTTGGGTATTTGGTCTGTAAAATGGTGTAGTCAATGCTGAGGAACATAGGCAGATACATTTCCATCATGCAATAATGGATGCATTTGATTGGCTCCTAATTTATTCTACAACATTCTGCATTAAAGGTGCTGTCCAGGACTAAATTAGTTTTTTGGCTCATAGTTAGCAGCTACCTGCCTGTTAGTTTTTTTACTATCTAGCAATTACCTTCTTGTTCTATGTAGAACTACCTCAGAGAGGTCACCGACCGCTCCTGCCGGTAATGCAGCTGCTCCACGTCAACAGAGCAGCTCTTCTTGCGGGCTGCTTTGTCGACAACCTCTTTTTCTTCAAAAACTGTATGCAAGTGTACCTAAAAGAATTGATGCTGTTTTAAAGGTTAAAGGCTGCCACACCAAATACTGATTTTAGAGTTCCCTTTAGTATATTCACTTTGCACTTTGGTAATTGATAAACACAAATTATTAACACTTGTACTTTTTAAAGTATTCTTACTTTGCAGCATTTTTTGTAAACCTGCCTAAAACATTTGCACAGTATAGTGTACATGTGTGTGCATATATATATATAAGCACGCGTGTGTGTACATATGTGTGTATGTATATATATATATGTATGTGTGTGTGTGTATATGTGTATATATATATATATATATATATATATATATATATATATATATATATATATAGTACAGACCAAAAGTTTGGACACACCTCATTTAAAGATTTTTCTGTATTTTCATGACTTTGAAAATTGTACATTCACACTGAAGGCATCAAAACTGTGAATTAACACATGTGGAATTATATACTTAACAAAAAAGTGTGAAACAACTGAAAATATGTCTTATATTCTAGGTTCTTCAAAGTAGCCACCTTTTGCTTTGATGACTGCTTTGCACACTCTTGGCATTCTCTTGAGGAGCTTCAAGAGGTAGTCACCGGAAATGGTCTTCCAACAATCTTGAAGGAGTTCCCAGAGATGCTTAGCACTTGTTGGCCCTTTTGCCTTCACTCTGCGGTCCAGCTCACCCCAAACCATCTCGATTGGGTTCAGGTCTGGTGACTGTGGAGGCCAGGTCATCTGGCGTAGCACCCCATCACTCTCCTCCTTGGTCAAATAGCCCTTACACAGCCTTGAGGTGTGCTTGGGGTCATTGTCCTGTTGAAAAATAAATGATGGTCCAACTAAACGCAAATCGGATGGATTAGCATGCCGCTGCAAGATGCTGTGGTAGCCATGCTGGTTCAGTATGCCTTCAATTTAGAATAAATCCCCAACAGTGTCACCAGCAAAGCACCCCCACACCATAACACCTCCTCCTCCATGCTTCACGGTGGGAGCCAGGCATGTAGAGTCCATCCGTTCACTTTTTCACGGTGGTTGTAACCAAAGATCTCAAATTTGGACTCATCAGACCAAAGCACAGATTTCCACTAGTCTAATATCCATTCCTTGTGTTCTTTAGCCCAAACAAGTCTCTTCTGCTTGTTGCCAGTCCTTAGCAGTGGTTTCCTAGCTGCTATTTTACCATGAAGGCCTGCTGCGCAAAGTCTCCTCTTAAGAGTTGTTGTAGAGATGTGTCTGCTGCTTGAACTCTATGTGGCATTGACCTGGTCTCTAATCTGAGCTGCTGTTAACCTGCGATTTCTGAGGCTGGTGACTCGGATAAACTTATCCTCAGAAGCAGAGGTGACTCTTGGTCTTCCTTTCCTGGGGCGGTCCTCATGTGAGCCAGTTTCTTTGTAGCGCTTGATGGTTTTTGCAACTGCACTTGGGGACACTTTCAAAGTTTGCCCAACTTTTCGGACTGACTGACCTTCATTTCTTAAAGTAATGATGGCCACTCGTTTTTCTTTACTTAGCTGCTTTTTTTTCTTGCCATAATACAAATTCTAACAGTCTATTCAGTAGGACTATCAGCTGTGTATCCACCTGACTACTGCACAACACAACTGATGGTCCCAACCCCATTTATAAGGCAAGAAATCCCACTTATTAAACCTGACAGGGCACACCTGTGAAGTGAAAACCATTTCCGGTGATTACCTCTTGAAGCTCATCAAGAGAATGCCAAGAGTGTGCAAAGCAGTCATCAAAGCAAAAGGTGGCTACTTTGAAGAACCTAGAATATAAGACATATTTTCAGTTGTTTCACACTTTTTTGTTAATTATGTAACTCCACATGTGTTAATTCATGGTTTTGATGCCTTCAGTGTGAATGTACAATTTTCATAGTCATGAAAATACAGAAAAATCTTTAAATGAGAAGGTGTGTCCAAACTTTTGGTCTGTACTATAATAAATATATATAATATATATATATATATATGTGTGTATATATTGTGTGTGTGTGTGTATATATATATATATATATATATATATATATATATACATATACAATTACATCTTAACTGCTAATTACTAGTGTTCTGTGCTGTAATTTCGAGTGAAACATCTGCAGCATTAAACTTTGACCCTGTATGCCAATTGCCATGTGCCCAATTGAGTGATGGCAAATGATGTACATTTTCATCATCCACCAGCCAAATGCAACCAGTGGCACTTCCCCGAAAATAAATTATCTGAAATTTGCTGCGCATTCATATTCAATTTCATCACAGCAGATGCTCATTAGTATGTTGTTATTAATTGGTATTCACTTTAGGTTTTGTTTAAAATGAAGATAATAATTAGGTTTTAATTACTGCATCACTCTGAGGAGAAGGGAGTTGTGAAGTGACTGAGAATGCAGAAGTATTTTCACATGACATTGCCTAATTGTATAAAGCATTCAATCATAATTGGGATTGTGTCTGTATACCTCTTCCCCGTATATGGGACTGGATATTTGGTTCATTATTTCCCCAGTCTAGGTCATATGGAAGAAAGGACTAGGTAAGATTCAACCCTAGGCACTAGCTTTTATTGTATTAGCCATGTTGGATAACAATAGGATTTCACAAAATGTTCCCTCCATTCCATTATTCTGTGTGGAGTTTTTCTTGAGGGCACATCAACAATAACCTAATAAAGGAACACAAGAACAATGAGTGTTTGTATGACAAAGTATTTCAACATTTTCTTAAAATGTGAGATTTTGTTCATTTTCCAGGCAACCGCCGTTTTGTTCTTGAGAAGAAAAATGGCAGGGAGCGAGTCAATTAATGCTTGTTCTTCGTCTACAGCTTAATCATATTTGACATTGAAAATCTAATAGATTCTTTTGTTTTCACCTATCTTGCTAATTGCAAAATGTGCCAGTGAGCAAATGTACAGGAGGTGTTGATATATTAGAGACAGAGGGAGGAAAAAAAAAACTATATTACATTTTTCCCTACCCATTTAGGCAGTGACTTTTAATTAGCCCATCTACTAATATGAGGTCGCTAAACTCCATATCTGCTGCTTTATTCCTCCATGTGACTTGCCATTCGTTTTGCTTCAGTTGGCTGGCAAAGGTTGTTGTATATCCATTACTCGGAACCACAGCACTTTGCATTTCTGAATTGACAAGCAGTTATATTGACCTAGCGCTTATTATGGGTCAACAGCTGCGTTAACCGACGGAAGGACTGAGGGGCAATTAAAATGAATTGGCAAAAATATATCTTCCTAATTTACTCCAATTTGTTATTTATGCTAACATTGTATGGCTTCTATGGTGACACTAAACAGAATGGACCCAATAATGGCAATTAACATAAAAATATAATGGCTAATCAAATTGACAGCAACTGTTTTTCATCATCTCGACACACAATACATTATCAAAACAAACTATTATGAAGGAGGTAATTTCAGCGTTCTATTCAACCTGCTGCATGTGTGCAGTCAGGGAGACGTGTACCCGCAATTACCACTGAATCTTAAAAACTAAACAAATAACTTAATCACTGTCCTTTCCCCCCCTCCGTCTCTCACTCTCCTGATGCTGCAATCAGGCATTTTCTAAAAATATATTTGCGGTGATACATAATGTGAAATTTGTAACTGGGTAGAGACAATGAGCAGCTTATTGCAATGGGTCTTCTAGCTCTCGTTGTTACCGGAGGAGCATACTACTCATTGTCTGTACGCTGTGCTCTTGAAATGTAGAGTTAGTTATTTCTGACAGATAAATTAGTTATGTACATTATCTTAAACCAATCAGCCGGCTGTTCTATAGACTGCGTTTAGTCAAGCATGCAATATTTTTGTGGTTTTAATCAGCTTTTAGAAACTTCTATTTCCCAAGACCGTTTAGAGGCTGAACCAATATTAGCAATTCAAAATTCCAAACTAACCCCTTGCAGACTACAGACTGTTTTTTTTGTTTTTATAAAATAGCGACACCATTTATACTTTTGCCACAAGCAGAAGCCTGTAGTTTACAAGTACTTGCTCAGGGCATCAGAAATGGATATTTGAGCTCTTTGAGCTGAAAAGACCTTCTGTAAATTGGGCAGAGGAATGCTTCTATTCATTTAGTAAGACCGTTTTACTTAACCCCTTCCTGACTGAGCAATTTTCCCTTTTTTGCGCTTTTATTTTTTTTCTCCCCTCCTTTTTATTCCAAGAGCCATGACGTTTTCATTTTTCCATTCTTTTTTGTTTTTTGGCTTTTTTTTTTTTGCAGGATGAGTTGTAGTTTTGAATTCATTTTGTTATTCAATGCAAAAAAAAAAATCCAAGTGGATTGAAGTTGTGGAAAAAAAACACAATTCTGCAACTGATTTTTGGATTTTGTTTCTGCAGAATTCATTAAAAAGGTAAAAATGACTTGTCAACATTCTCCAAATCAGCTTGATTTCAGTTATGGCAAACTTACATAGTTCTTGTTATTATATAAGTTTGTTGTCATATTTTGAGACTCTGAACTCACATTTTTTGGTTAACCACTTCGCACCAGAGCCTGTTTTTGCCTTCGTGACCGGGCCAATTTTTTCAATTCTGACCACTGTCACTTTATGAAGTAATTACTCTGGAACGCTTCAACGTATTCCCCTGATTCTGAGATTGTTTTTTCGTGACATATTGTACTTCATGATAGTGGTAAAATTTATTCGATATCAATGGACCCCAAAATTATTTGTGCAATTTCTCCTGAACACGCTGATACCCCATATGTGGAGGCAAACCACTGTTTGGGCGCACGGTAGGGTTTGAAAGGGAAGGAGCGCATTTGACTTTTTGAATGTAAAATTTGTTTGAATAATTAGCGGATGCCATGTTGCATTTGGGGAGCCCCTGATGTGCCTAAACAGTGGAAACCCCCCACAAGTGACAACATTTTGGAAACTAGACCCCTTAGGGAACTTATCTAGATGTGTGGTGAGCACCTTGCACCCCCAGCTGCTTCACAGAAGTTTATAATATTGAGCCGTAAAAATAAAATTTTCACATTTTTCCCACAAAAAATGTTTTTCATTCCCTAATTTTGCATTATCATAAGGGTAACAGGATAAATTGCACCATGAAATTTGTTGTACAATTTCTCCTGAGTATGCTGATACCCCATATGTGGGGGAAAACCACTGCTTTGGTGTACGGCAGGGTTCGGAAGAGAAAGGAGCGCTATGTTGGCTGGGATAGGTTGCAAACACCATGTCACATTTGAAGAGTCGCTGACATGCCAAAACAGCAGAAACCCCCACAAGTGACCCCATTTTGTAAACTACACCTCTCAAGGAATTCATCTAGGGAAGTAGTGAGTATTTTTTAATTTTTAAATTTATACCATTGGGCAGTGAAAAAAGCATAATTATATTTTTACCACAAAAAATGTTTTACCCTCAGATTTTACATTTTCACACAGGTCAATGGGTAAAAATGGTGCCGAAATGTGTCACACAATTTCTTCTAAAAGTGTCAATACCCCATATGTGGCTGTATCGTACCGCTCAGCCATACGGCGAGATCTGGGGGGTACGGAGTGCTATTTGACAATTGGAGCACAAAATTTTCTGAATTTCTTTTGGTGGGCAAGGGCCATTTCGCTTTTCCAGAGCCTTTCTGCTACCAGTAACTTGGAAGTCCCTTATATTTTTAACAGATGACGGACCTGAGTGGGGACTAGCTTTTTTTGAGGACTGAGTTGAAGCTTTTATTGGGAACATTTTACGTAACATTTATCCGGCGCTCTAGGCTAAGCACTTACATCGGGGTTTCCATCTAAATTTCCAAGTGATGTAATTCAGATGAAACCCCTGTGGGATCCATTCACTGTAATGAGGCTGCAGAGTTACTCTGGACTCCGTCTGGCCTCTGTTTAGCGGTGTCCTTTTTTTTCAGAAGTGCACAAAACTGTGGCCAACCGCACTTTTATGCACGCCTTAAACAAATGACACCGTGGGATCCCAGGCCAGACGGCATCCACAGTGCCTATATCTGCCTCATTACAGGTAATTTTCCGTCATGGGTTCCGTCTGAATCACGTATCTCAGAGATTTACACGGAAACTCTGGTGTAAGTGCTCAGCGCAGAGCGCAGGATAAATGTGTGCCGAGCCATACTGCGATCTTTGGGAGACATAATAAATAAATCGGTAGCAGGTGAAGAATTGGTTTTATTTATTTTTTACACCTTTCCCCGTGTGATATAACTGATAAGATTACTTTATTCTTCGGGTTGGTGCGATTTCAGAGTTACCAGATTTATATTGGGTTTTTATGACTGACAGCTGTCACACACTAAAAGACGCTTTTTTTTGCAAAATCTAGTTTTTGCATTGCCATATTTTGAGAGCTATAATTTTTCCAGATTTTGGCCGACAGAGTCATGTGACGGCTTGTTTTTTGCGGGATGAGTTGACATTTTTATTGGTACCATTTTTGGGTACGTGACATTTTTTGATCGCTTTCTATTCCGTTTTTTGGGAGGTAAAATTAACAAAAACCAACAATTCAGGAATTGTTTTTTGAGTTTTTTTTTATGCCGTTCTGCGTGTGGTAAAAGTGATCAGGCAGCGTTATTCTTCGGGTCAGTACATTTACAGCGATACTACACTTACTGTATATTTTTTTATGTTTTGGCGCTTTTACATAATAAAACCATTTTATAGAAAAAATATTTTTTTTGCATTGCTTTATTCTGAGAGGTATAACTTTTTTTATTTTTCGGCTGATGGATCTGTATGGCGGCTTGTTTTTTGCGGAAGAAGATGACGTTTTCAGCGGTACCATTTTTCCATTTTGCTTTTTGAGCGCATTTTTTTCCACTTTTTGTTTGGCGATGTGAGGAAAAAGCATAGTTTTTTGCTCCGTTTTTTACTTATTTTTATTACGGTGTGCACAGAAAGAGTTAATTAGTGTGACAGTTTTATAGCTCGGGTTGTTTCGGACGCGGTGATACCAAATATGTGTACTTTTTTTATTTTTGCATAAATATACGGATTTATCGGTTTAATATTTTATTTATTTTTATTTATTTTGTAATTTTTTTTTTAACAGTTTAAAAACATTTTTTTTTACATTTTTTTTACATTTTTACTTAGTCCCTGTATGGGACATTAATTTTTATTTTTCTGATCACTGATCTCATGTAATGTAATAGACATGTATTACATTACATGAGATCTTCCCTGACTGTTTCACAGTCAGTCTCCTCCCTGGCTTCAGCTGCAGGCTGAGCCAGGCAGGACACCATATATGGCAGATCTGGAGGCGGGCATGTGACCTCCAGCTGCCATAGCAACGTCAGGTCCTGGAAGGTGTAAGGGGGCCGTCGGAGAGGTAAGTGGACGACCCCCTCTCCTCCTGCTGTCTTCTATATGCCGCGATCACTATAGATCGCGGCATATAGAAGACAGCAAAGGGTTAACATCACTGGGACCTGATCCAATCAGGTCCCGATGATGTTCCCTGTCAGAGCTATCGCTCTGCACCGCTCCCGCAGCGCTTGCAAGACCCTGGGGTCCTGAGCGCTGCGGGACCACCCACCGTTTTTAAACGTCCACGCTGCACAGAGCCCAGCAAGCGCCGACGTTTATCTACAGTAGGCGGTCGGGAAGCGGTTAATGAAGCTGTTTGAGATGTTTTTTGTGTTGTATACTTACTTTTTTTATTGATACGATTTTTGGGGACATGCAACATTTTGATTACTTTTTATTTAATTTTTTACGGAGTTCCAGCTACCAAAAACTGCAATTCTGGCATTTTGATTATTTTTCTCACTTCATCATTTACCAATTGGGTTAATTGTTTTATTTTTATTGGACTCTAACAAATATCTAAACAACAAAAGATGTTAAGTATTTGTTTTTTATATATATAATAAGGGGGAAATTGGGGTTGATTCAAATTTTTATATAATTATTTTTTTTGTTTTTTACTTTATTTTTGAGGAGTTGAACCTACAATAAATGATACCAGTGTTTCTCATCATTAGTTCCTGGCTTCCTTGGTGCACAGGCAGTGGTGACACAGGACGGTGATGCTGCTCTAGCAAAACATGTTACTCATGCCCACAGGGGTGTGATAACATGATTAGTTGGATGACTAGTCGGAAAACAATGCCCCACAACTATTCACCCACTAATTAGCATATCGCCACCAAAGTTATAAAATAGTTTTTTGCAATATGCAATAATCCTTTACACAATAAAAAGAGCTGGTTAGGTAGGTTGTTCACATATCAATTAAAACATGGTGGCGGTTTGCGGGCCTAGACAAGCTGTCTAGTTCCCTATAATTACTCAAGTGGGATAACGGGAATGGCAAAATGCAAAGATATCAGGAAAGTTACTGCAGCAATGGTACTTTAGGGAGAATGTATGTACTAAGTAAAACACGTCAGGAAAGCTTAAAGGCTCTTTTAAAGGGGTCTTGCTGCATGGCACAGACTTCATGCTCACGGTTTAATGCAGGCTAGTGCAGTTTTCAGCTACATAACTTATACATGTGAAAAAAGTTTTTCATTTTACACTCTTCAGTACGTGTGAAATGGATGCCTAAGTAATATATTAATATGTTGAAAAATGTTTATCTTTAACCCACTCTCGACATTGGCCATATTGGTTTGTCTAATGTCGAGTCCTTGTCTTTGATGCAGGCTCAGAAGCGGAGTCCGCATTATCCTGGCAGATGTATTATTCCGCCATAATCTGCCTCTAATAGTGGGTAGAGTTGCAGTTAACTCCATAAATGTTGCGGTCAATCCCTGACAGTAGATATTACATAACGCGATTCAGGCGGTGCCTTTCTACGCGCCCATCAGCGCGACTCAATTGCTGTGCACTGATGGGTTGCTATGGCTGCTGGGGGTCTGGTGACCACCCCTGTGCCTGCCAAGATGGTGCTCAGATGAAGTCCAGCCTGTGGCTGGGCATCGTTGGTGACCGTGATTTTTGCTATATGCAGAAACTTATAATAATGTACTTTTTATGGTTATATGTTTAAGAATTATAACAATGACCAAGGCACATTTTGTGAATCATATGCCCTGTTTGTGAAGACATGCTTTTTAATTTTATTTTTTTCTAAAGTTGGAAGTTGATCCAGCAGGAGGGAGAAGTCCTGCTTTCATATTTTTCCATTCTGTTTGTGTCAACCCATAGTTTAGCTTAAAAAAAAATGTACCATAGCTGCCACGTGACTGCATTTGTGAGTTCAGCCTTATCCAGGAGACTCTCCTCCGGACCCGGGTACCATAGAACCTGTGAAAAAATTAATAAAATAAAAAATAAATGTTATATTTACCTTCTGATAGCCCCCGCTGCGCTCGTCCTCCCATGCCGTCAGATCGCGGTGGACTGGAGGACCTGCGCTGATGTCATAGTCATGTGACGGCAGGTCCTTCAGTGTACCGCGATCTGCCGGCAAGGGAGGACTGAGCGAAGCAAGACTCCGCGGGCCATCAGAGGGTAAGTATAGATTGATTTTTTTATTTTTAACCATTCTTTGGGGTCACACTATATAAATCCATGCCGGTTGCATGGATTTATATAGTGTGACCAAGTTGTCAAGCACTTTCTAATTGATGCTAAAATCGCTTGGAAAGCGCTTGTCAACCCGCATGCGGAAATGCATGTGAAGAACGCTTCACATCCGCATGTCCCTGGCAGGAAAAACGCATGTACAATCCACATGTACAATCCACATGCTTTTTTTCTGCCAGGGAGATGCAGAAACGCTCAGGAAAAATTCGAAGCATTTCTGCATCGTGGGCACATAGCCTTATAGTGGAATAGAGGCAGGGGTGTTATTTGAGTTAGAATTTGACAGGAGTCAAAAAATAAAATCTTTTTTAAAAAAAAAAAGTCTGCATCAGTGTTCAAAACTAGAAATAGAGGGAGCTTAAAAAGAAAATTGTTGGCAATAACAGGTAAGAGATACAGTTAGGTCCATATATATTTGGACAGAGACAACATTTTTCTAATTTTGGTTCTAGACATTACCACAATGAATTTTAAACAAAACAATTCAGATGCAGTTGAAGTTCAGACTTTCATCTTTCATTTGCGGGTATCCACATTAAAATTGGATGAAAGGTTTAGGAGTTTCTGACGCGCCCCCTGGGCCGCGTGTGCACGTGTGTGGGATACCCGGAGCCGGGTCTCTGGGGGTTGTAGTCTCCGTGGCGGCGACCCGGTCCCGTGGCTCAGGGTGGTCAAACCAGTGGCAGTTTTTATAGGGTTTTGTGGTTTTAATGTCCAACTACGCCACCCGTGGATTGCGGTCAGGGTGTACCGCCGCTGCGAGGCAGTCCGCTGAGGCTGGTGTGGTGGTCGCAGCTAAAGATGGGATAACTCCCCACGGGAAGAGTATGGCCTCAGGGCTGGGAATGTGGATGATGGGAGTGATGGTGCGCGGACGTCCCAGTACTAGTAGTGCTGTATGCGGTGAGAAAGCAGGAACGACTCAGTCTTTGCAGTGCAGTTCAGGGTCTTTACTGATGATATTAAGGCAGACCCTCCCGGGAGTACTGGCTAGCATGAGGGGCCTGGTCAGTCTGCGAGCAAGCAGGAGTTCCCCTGGCCAGGTGGAGTTGTAGGCCTCCCCGTCTATCTGCACTCTTCCTGGCTACCTTGCTGTAAGCGAGTGGAAGTAGCCCACGTCCCTGAGTATACCGTATAGTGCTCACCCGTATGGCTGGTGACTTGGAGCCTTCTGATAGCCGCCGCTCCTCGATGGCGGTGCTGGTCCCTTCCTTGTGACTGAGCCTCCGGGCTTCTATGGCCAGAGGACCTGGAATCCCCTGCCGGCTGGGTTCTGCTGCTGGACTTAGAGGTTCCCACAGCCTCAGACTCCGTTGTCCGGTAGTAGTCTCTTCAGCCAGGACGAGCAATATATCTGCTTCCAGTCCCTGTCACTCAGCTCCTGCTCCTACAGAGCTCCTAGCTGTCTCTTGCCCTGTGTCTGGAAATTCACTCCAGGCTCTGACTGTCTAACCCCGCCCCAGACCCAGTTTATATAGGGCAGATTCCTCCCCTCCCAGGTCTGGGCAGGAGGTGTTGCATGCTTAAGGGCTCCTGACCAGGAAACCTCCCACTTGCTCTCAGACGTAATATTTCTATTACTGTGGTAACCAGACCCCTGGGGTGCCACATTTCATCTCCTTAACGTGTGCCACCCTGTTTTTAAAGGGACCAAAAGTAATTGGACAATTGACTCCAAGGCTATTTCATGGACAGGTGTGGGCAATCCCTTCGTTATGTCATTCTCAATTAAGCAGATAAAAGGCCTGGAGTTGATTTGAGGTGTGGTGCTTGCATTTGGAAGGTTTTGCTGTGACGTAAACATGCGGTCAAAGGAGCTCTCCATGTAGGTGAGCACAAGCCATCCTTAAGCTGCAAAAACAGAAAAAAAACATCCGAGAAATTGCTATTATATTAGGAGTGGCAAAATCTACAGTTTGGTACATCCTGAGAAAGAAAGAAAGCACTGGTGAACTCATCAATGCAAAAAGACCTGGGCGCCCACGGAAGACAACAGTGGTGGATGATCGCAGAATAATCTCCATGGTGAAGAGAAACCCCTTCACAACAGCCAACCAAGTGAACCACACTCTCCAGGAGGTAGGCGTAACAATATCCAAATCTACCATAAAGAGAAGACTGCATTTCACTTGTTAAAGACTAAACTTCAGACAGACAGGCCCACAAACAAACAGCAACTGAAAACCACCGCAGCGAAGGCCTGGCAGAGCATCAAAAAGGAGGAAACACAGCGTCTGGTGATGTCCATGAGTTCAAGACTTCAGGCAGTCATTGCCAACAAAGGGTTTTCAACCAAGTACTAGAAATGAACATTTTATTTACAATTATTTAATCTGTCCAATTACTTTTGGTCCCTTTAAAACCAGGGTGGCACATGTTAAGGAGCTGAAACTCCTAAACCCTTCATCCAATTTTAATGTGGATACCCTCAAATGAAAGTCTGAACTTCAACTGCATCTGAATTGCTTTGTTTAAAATTCATTGTGGTAATGTCTAGAACCAAAATTAGAAAAATGTCTCTGTCCAAATATATATGGACCTAACTGTAGTTGAGTAAGTTACAGGCATCGGGTTAATCAAAGTTCTCCATAGCTACAATTTTGGTGAAAATGAAGAACCAAAGACCGAAACATTAACTCATGGCTAGTTAAAGGAAAAAAGTGAGCCCTAACTAAATGGTATATGCAGTTGTTGAGTTATTTTCTGCAGCAAAAACTAGTATGTTGGCAGTAAAAACATTGCGTAAATTATGCATATTTTTGATGCGATTTTTGAAATGTTTTTAATGTTTCTACTTGTGGTATTTTTCCCCCCATTCATTAGAATGGGTGAAAAAAAAAAACCTGCAAAAATTTTTACATAATTGACATGCTGCAGATTTGAAAAAATTGTTTTGGTTTAAAGTTGCAAGGACAAAATAAGCAGCCTGAGATTTCAGAAATCTCATTCACTTAGCTCACACATGTCAAACTCTGGCCTGCAGGCCAAATCTAATCAGCCACACTCTTTTTGGATTTGCCTCCATTTTATTCACTGCATGTCATGGCATCACAGTTTGCTGCTTCGCTTTTCATATACGTTTTGTATATCATATAATATCTACATGTAGTTCAAACTGAATTGCATATACAGATAATTCATACATGCAGTGTTACCTATGACCTTTTAGCCACAAGTGTGCAGGCATCAGCTTTCCAAGACATTCAAATATATTTATATGAATTTTTTTTTAACCCGTATGCAGTTTTTGACATCCTACCCATCCTTTTACCTTGAGCCTCTTTATGTGTAGTCATTCCCGTTTGTGTTTATTTTGTTATTACGCTTTAATAAACTTTGGTATAAATTGCATTAACTCAGTTATGTTATTCTTATAGGTGTATATACTTAGCCCACACATGTCAAATTCTGGTCCGCAGGTTAATTGCATTTGGTCCACCCATGCCAAATATGCCATAACGGATGGCGATACAGTTAAAAGCAGTGATGGAGGGAGCATCAGCTGACGCTCCCTCCTCCACTATGCTCCCTCAGAGGCTGATATCTCAGCACAATGATGTCACTATTTCTCTCACGCTGTGAAGAGCTTCAGAGGTTTCGTTGCCGAGACCAAAGCAGTGGGTGGTACCCATTACACTTTATGGAGGAACATGTGGGGCCCTTTATTCTGTATGGAGGATTATGTGTGGCCCTTTATTCTGTATGGAGGACACCCATTATTCTTTATGGAGGACTATGTGGGGCCATTATACTGTATGGAGGAACATGTGGGGCCATTATACTGTATGGAGGAACATGTGGGGCCAATTATACTGTATGGAGGAACATGTGGGGCCCATTATACTGTATGGAGGAACATGTGGGGAGCATTATACTGTACGGAGGAACATGTGGAGCCCATTATACTGTACGGTGGAACATGTGGGGCCCATTATGCTGTATGGAGGAACATGTGGGGCCCATTATGCTGTATGGAGGAACATGTGGGGCCCATTATACTGTATGGAGGAACATGTGGGGCCCATTATGCTGTATGGAGGAACATGTGGGGCCCATTATACTGTGTGGAGGAACATGTGGGGAGCATTATACTGTATGGAGGAACATGTGGAGCCCATTATACTGTACGGAGGAACATGTGGGGCCCATTATGCTGTATGGAGGAACATGTGGGGCCATTATACTGTATGGAGGAACATGTGGGGCCCATTATGCTGTATGGAGGAACATGTGGGGCCCATTATACTGTATGGAGGAACATGTGGGGCCCATTATGCTGTATGGAGGAACATGTGGGGCCATTATACTGTATGGAGGAACATGTGGGGAGCATTATACTGTATGGAGGAACATGTGGAGCCCATTATACTGTACGGAGGAACATGTGGGGCCCATTATGCTGTATGGAGGAACATGTGGGGCCCATTATGCTGTATGGAGGAACATGTGGGGCCCATTATGCTGTATGGAGGAACATGTGGGGCCCATTATACTGTATGGAGGAACATGTGGGGCCCATTATACTGTATGGAGGAACATGTGGGGCCCACTATACTGTATGGAGGAACATGTGGGGCCCACTATACTGTAATGAGGAACATGTGGGGCCCATTTTACTGTATGGAGGAACATGTGGGGCCCATTATGCTGTGTGGAGGAACATGTGGGGCCCATTATACTGTGTGGAGGAACATGTAGGGCCCATTATGCTGTGTGGAGGAACATGTGGGGCCCATTATACTGTGTGGAGGAACATGTGGGGCCCATTATACTGTGTGGCGATATCCGTTAGATCATCATACTGTGTTGGAGTCACCATACTTTGCTAGGGGGAACAGTAGGGTCATTATACCATGCGTGTGGAAGAATTCACTGTGGGGGGTATCATACTCTGGGGGGTACTTCTGTTGATTTTATTTGTGTTTATTCAAAGTTTTTTATCCTTTGCTATAACATACAGTATTTAAATTAGGCCACTGGGCCATATGCTTCTTACTGCACTAACTTAGCATTATATTACAGTATGCCCCATTTGTGGCCTTGTTTATTATATTCTAACGGGTTGTGCCACCATAAAGAAGGTGGAAATAAATGAGTTTGTAATTTACAGTTATTAAAAATGATTCTCCATTCAAAAATAAACAAGCTTTCCTCTGCTGAAGTATGCCCCTGGCGTTCTTCCATTCCGTCTTCCCAGTGTCCGATTAACTGGCCGAGCATGCGCAGTTCCTGTCATCGTAAGAGGTCCCCCAGTGTGCATAACATATGCTCCCTGCGCTCACACTCAATCAATCAATGAATGAATATCAATGAGCATCTTATATAATCTTAGTGTTCTATGACTGAAAATAAATATCACTAATTGTTTTTTTAAATGACTGTATCCTCAACTTTCATCAATTATATTAGTGCTAGATGTGATGTGGCTGTGCTTTTTTATGAAGCAGGACTATCTGAAAGGATATGTTCATACAGTTTTTTGATGATAATTTAGAAGCTGATTCCGCTTCAAAATCCACTTCAAATACTGTTTGAATAAACTTCCTATTGATTTAGATGGAGAGTCATGGTTCTAGTGCTATAGTTTTATAGCCTGTCTGATTAATATCAATAGGAAGTTTATTCAGAGTATTTGAAGCAGTTTTTGATACTGATTTTGGAGCAGAATCGACTTCAAATAAAATAAAAAACAAAAAAACTTCGAAAAAAAACAGAATGAATGTAGAAGTTAAGATTTACCTTTTTTGAGAAGAACGTAAAACAAAATATCAGTTGGATAGTGTCTGCACAATTATGGCTGTGAAGTCGGTAAGCCAAACCTCCGACTCATCAATTTCCCTGACTCCCAACTGACTTCACGACTCCGACTCCACAGCACTGCCTCACTACTGTGTATGTTCCTAAAGTGCAGCCCAGATTCATCTCAAATTAAAGCCGAGATCCTTAGATCAGGATAAGAACAGGCATTTCATAACTTTCCCAAATTCTTATGAAAACATTTACAGCACAACCTGCATTGAACTACTGTACCCAATTTATTATATATTCCTAGTCAGTCCATTTTATACCAGCTGCTGTAACTGAAATATATAACTGAAAAACTTACAAAAAACTGAGGTTCTTAGCTCATAAATTGGCCAATTCATGTGAGCCCATCAACCGCTGAAAGGTGACCTCCCTCTGGTGGGTAACTACTCTTTGTAAGTACTTCTTGCTGAGCAAAAATACAGTTTATAGTCAATATTTCCATTGTTAAGACATATCTTGGCCATTCTGAGTGCTGCTGCATTACTTATTCATAAATTTCAGTTACAGCAGCTGGCACCAGTTCACACTAGGAGAGGTGCTGATCAGGTTTTTCTTGTATTGCTGTAAGAGGGTGTTACTGCCTCTTGCCTGACTTTGCACTCCTCCCACTAACCAGCAGGTGATGCACAAACGATTCTACTTGCCCATTTAAATGTAGGTGTTTTAGCCCAGAAGAAGACATGTTTGTCCTTTTAGTTGTAGACCAAGAGAGGCATGTATGGTAGAGTAGTTGTCCATCAGGGGGAGGTCAATTTATGCGCAAAGACCTTCGTTTTTTTGTAAGCACTTGTTGCTGACCAAAAATACAGTTTATATTCAATATTTCCATTGTTAAGAAGTATGTTGGCCATTTGGAGTGCTACTGCATTATATCTTTAGTCCATTTTATACTCTGTCCAACTCCACCAAAATGGACACTGACTCCACAGCCCTGGGCACAATGTCAAATTGTTCGATTTTCACTTCTATCTGGACATTAGTAAGTTTGTACCACTTTTTCATATTAAAAGCTACAACCTGCATAAAACTATCCCCATTCACGACCATTGACTTACCTATAGGTTATGGTCGAAAGAGATTCCCGAACCATGACGTACAGTTACGTAATGGCGATCGCCAACGCAAGTTCTACTTGCATGATAGCTGAGCCGCAGCTGTCACAGCCAGCAGCGGTGCCCACATCGCCTCCGCTGTTTAACCCCATAAATGCCACAATCAATATTGATGGCACCATTTGGGAAGCTAGGAAAGGGAGTGGGATCCCTCTCCCACCTGATTGCTGGCTGCCTATGCTTGTAATAGCAATCCAAGGTAGTCGTGATGACCTCCGAGTCTGCCTGCTACGGTAGCCTGTTTAGATCACGCCAGGAGCATGGTCTAAGATGCTTCGGTCAGTGTAACACTGACAGATCTAATGCATTTCAGTGCTATTGCATTGCATCATACCAGTGATCATAGTAATAAAACTTAAAGTCCCATAGAGAAACTAGTTTAAAAAAAATAGTAAAAATATATTTAAAAAAAATATACCAATAAATACATCTATTTACATAAAAACATAAAACAGTACATACATTGTCGCCCCTTGAACGAACCGATCTATAAAACTGTGACAGTAGCCAACCTCTTCAGTGAACACCATATAAAAAATAAAATAAAACATGGCAAAAAACTATGCTTTTTCATCACACCACCGTACAAAAATTGGGGAAAAAATGTGATCAAAAAGTCAAATGTAAATAAAAAATGGCATCACTGAGACCATCATCTTGTCCCTCAAAAAACAAGCTGCCATACTGCTCCATCTGTGGAAAAAAAAAAATCTATAGCTCTCAGAATATAGAGATGCAAAAATAATTATTTTTTCCATAAAGTAGTTTTTATTGTCTAAAAGCAGTAAAACATTAAAAAATATTTATGTGGTATTGCTGAAATCATACTGACCCGAAGAATAAAGCTGCCTTATCACTTTAACAACACTGTGAAGGCATATTGAAAACCAAAAGCAATTCCTAAATTGCTGTTTTTTCTTCATTCTTCCTCTCAAAAATCAGAATAGAAAGCGATCAAAAAATGTTATGTGCCTGAAAATGGTACCAATAAAAACAACTCGTCCAACAAAAAACAAGCCCTCCTATGACTCGGTCTGCAGAAATATAGAAAAATTATAGCTCTCAAAATATGGTGATGCCCAAGCATTTTTTTTTTTTTTTTTTTGCAACAAAAAAAAGCATGGTTTATTGTGTGATAGCAGTCAAGCATAAACAATATGAATCTGGTATCGCTGTAATTGCACCGACTCTGAGAATAATGTCGTCTAATCACTTATACTGCACAAGAAACAGCGTAAAGAAATAAAGCAAATTCATGACCTGCTGTTGATTTGTTCATTCTGCCTCCCAAATATCGCAGTAAGGCTCGGCTCATATTTATCCTGCGCTGAGCTCTTACACCAGGGTTTCCATGTAAATCTCTGAAATACGTGATTCCAGCAGAACCCCCAGCAGAAGATTCCATATAATGAGGCAGGTGGAGACACTGTGGACGCCATCCAGATGGAGTACAGAGTAACTCTGCGGCCTCAGTAATTTCATCTGAATCATTTCATTCAGAGATTTAGATGGAAACCCTGATATAAGTGCTCAGCATAGAGCACAGGATAAATGTGATCCAAAATGTTATGTGAAATGTTCCCAATAAAAGCTTCAACTCTATCCACAAAGAAAGCATGTCCCCACTCAGGTCCGTCATCTGTCAATGGAAGTATAGGGGGCTTCCACGTTACTGGAAGTACAAAGGCTCTGGAAAGCACTGTGGCTCCTCGTGCCCCCAAAAGAAATCCAGCAAATTCTGCGCTTCCGAATGCCCCCCTTTCTTCGGAGCCCCACAGTGTGCCTAAACCACATTTCGCGTCCACATGTTTCTGAAGCGCTTAATTTACGGGGCATGTCTCCTGAAGCACAAGCTGGACATAATGTACTGGGAAGTACAATGTATGGACACTACAATAGCGGATTTGCAATTTTCACTCGGTAACATCCACTGCTGCTTCTTTCTAGAAAACACCCATTGAGTCAAAATTGCTCCTACACCTGTAAATTCCAAGAGGGGTGTGATTTGAGGGTGGATTCTGCTCTTCTGGCACTTAGGGGCTCTGTATATGGAGTCCACAAACTATTCTACTATAATTTGTTCAAAGTCAAATAACACTTCCCTCCTGAGTCAGACTGTGTGGCTAAACAATACTTTACAGCCACATATGGGGTATTGCTACATTCAGCAGAAATGGTGTAGTTTTCCATCACATATGGGATATCTATGTACTCAGGAGAAATTACACAACAGATTTTGGGGTCCATTTTCTCCTGTTGACCTTGTGAAAAAAAATTTGGGACTAAAGCAACATTTTGCGGTAAAAAAATATTTTTTTTTTCATTTTCATGGCTCAACATTCTAAAATTCTATGAAGCACCTGTGTGTTCAATGTGGTCACCATACTTATAGATAAGTTCTTTTAGTGGTGTAGTTTTGAAAATGGGGTTCCTTGTGGGGGTTTCCACTCTTTAAGCGCATCAGAGGCTCTCTTAATGTCACATGGCGTCTGCTATCTGTTTGAGCTCCAAAAGTCAAATGGTGCTCCTTTCCTTCTGAGCTCTGCCGTGTACCCAAACTGTGGTTTTCCACCACATAGGGGGTATCTGTGTACTCGGGAGAAACTGCACAGCAAATTATATGGTGCAATTTCACCTGTTACTCTTTTGAAAATGCTAAATTTGGGGTTAAAGCATCATACTTGTGGGAAAAAGCTAAAATGTGTTTTAAAAAAAATGATGCAGATGTGAAGTAGACATGTGGTAAATGTTATTAAGTAAGTATTTTGTGGGGTATAACTATCTGGTTTAAGGGCATAAAAATTAAAAGTTTGAAAATTGCTAAATTTTCACATTGTCAAATTTTCGATATTTTCCTAAATAAGTGCAAATGATATCGACCAAAATTTGCCTCTCAGAATCACTGGGATACTTGAAGTGTTCCAGAGTTATTACCTCATAAAGTGACACTGGTCAGAATTCAAAAAATTGGCCTGGTCAGGAAGGTGAAAACAGGCTAGGGAGGTGAATGGGTTAAAAGAGTTGTCCAGGCAAAATAAAACTCTGCCAGCGCATGAGATATGGGGAAAATAATTCTTAGCCATACTCCTCTTGCCACCTGGATCCAGCAGAGGTCGCTCCATTGTCTGCTCAGAGACGGGAAACAGTGACGCCACCAGCCCCAGGACCACTTCTGCCTATGATGGGCTGCAGCAGTTTGGTGACCTGAGCAGCACATCATCATATTGTCACCTAATTGTGGCACAGCAGCAATCCTTTTTGTGGCTCCAGGTGGTTGCTGGCAGGCAAGTATGGTCGAGTTTGTTACTTTTTACATATCCAGTCCTGTAGGCAGTTTTATTGTGCCCAGATAACCACTTGAATATACTAAGTAAATTGTAACTAGGAAAATGGCATGGTAGATCTTTGTAAATACAACATGATCAATGAAGTAATGAATTTTGTTAATGAGTTTTCTTTATGTCAGCCCTGGGGTATGTTTTTACAGATTGGCTTGTAAACTTAACATGTATTTTGTTGTGATGGGTAATTTGTCTTGTATTGTACATTCTTGTTTTACAGGGAGATCCCATACACATTAATGTTGTTGTTTTTTATTTTGCAGTATCCAGAGAAGGCCTTGTACACCCAGCTATGTTTCTATCGATTCATCTTTGACTGGGATTATGCACTCGATAAGATTGTTTCAGAGCCGGAAAAAGGTAAGGACACATGGGTTTATCAGTGTTAAAGGGGATGTCCAAAAGTATTTTTTTTACAGCCGTGGATTGTTTAAAATTAACAGTTGTAGGCATACACCCCAGCAACTCCCGCACAGGCTGCTCCACCTGAACCAAATAAGTTTATCTTTGTCTCATCAGACTACAGGATGTGGTTCCAATAATGCTTGTCCTTAGTCTGCTTGTCATCAGATAACGGTTTGCGGGCTTTCATGTTGCATCACCTCTAGAAGAGGCTTCCTTCTTTGATGGCAGCCATGCAGACCAATTTGATGCAGCGTGTGGTGGCGTATGGTCTGAGCACTGCTGACCCCCCACCCACTGAACCTCTGCAGCATTCCTGGCAGCACTCGTATGTCTATTCTGAATAGACAACCTCTGGATATGACGCTGAACACGTGCACTCAACCTCTTTGGTTGACCATGACGAGGCCTGTTCTGAGTGGAACCTGTCTTGTTAAACCACTGTACGGTCTTGCCCACCATGCTGCAGCTCAGTTTCAGGGTGATGGCAATCATCTTATAGCCTAGGCCATCTTTATGTAGAGTAACAATTCTTTTTTTCACATCCTCAGAGAGTTTTTTGATGTTGAACTTCCAGTGACCAATATGAGATATCTCTCATACTAACTCCAAATTTACCACACCTGCTCCCCATTCACACCTGAGACCTTGTAACTCATGAGTCACATGACACCGGGGAGGGAAAATGGCTAATTGGGCACAATTTGACCATTTTCACTTAGGGGTGTACTCACTTTTGTTGCCTGCGGTTCAGACATTAATGGCTGTGTGTTAAGTTATTAGAGGGCACACCAACTTTACACTGTTATACAGGCTGTTCCCTGACTACTTTACATTGTATCAAAGTGTCATATCTTCAGTGTTGTCCCATGAAAAGATATAATAAAATATTTATAAAAATGTGAGGGGTGTACACACTTTTTGCATGGCAGAACAGGCCTGTAGTTAGCAACTTCCTGGCGGTAAGTTCTTAGCCCTGTAGGAAAAAAATAACCAAAGTCCTGTATAACCTCTTTAAAAACTAAATAACCTTGGATGCAATACCTTCATATTTTGTCAGCAACTGCTTGTTACTGTCTGCGAAGCCGTTTACTGTTCTCTCTGAATGTACAGAAGAAAGTGACAAATGCTGACTTGACCTTCTCCGTAACTCCTGTTTATTGTAGTAGGAACATGCTTTCTCTCAGTGGCCGGGCCTTACAGTGATCTTTTCCCTAGATCAGTGGGGTTGCCAATGACCTGACTCCCACCAATGTTTAATGACCTGTCCCTATCTCTCTGTGGGGAACCTCCATGAAAGAGAATTATTTGATCTTTTTGAAGTTTGGAAAGAAGCTTGGAGAATTTTATTTTTTTTATGACGACTGTACTGATATATAACACAAGAATGAGTCAATAGGCTACGTACTCTCCTAGCAATACCTCATGTCCACATCCATTTATTTATACTGTTGTTCTAGGTTTTAAGAGGGCTTAATTGCATAGTGCAAAATCTCCCGCCTTTCTCACCTGCATACAAACTTTTTCGCACCAGATATTTAGGCTAAATGGTTAGTAAAGAATTCTGGGTGGTATCATGCAGGCTGTGGCTGGTAGTCACTGGGTCGGCACAGGGTAGTGATATAAATACATGGCAGCCTCATAGTGCAGGCATTGTGCTCAAAAAATATTTCATGGTACAAATGACCATCTTGTCACACACACATTGAATTATACCTGTGGTAGATACATATGTGTGTACATTCTTAAATGAAGTAAATACACATGTTAATGGAAGTTCATTGTTAAGATGATTTGTGCCTGCCAAGAATCCGACTGTCAAATGCATATCAGAATGTTTTCCGATCTTAAATAATTTAGCTCTGAATATAATTATGTAATTATTTTGACATAAAACATAACATAGTATCTCCACTTATCCTGAATCAGACATTTAATCTGATCACTAAAGACATACAAATATGACTGAATGACAGACAGCACAATTTCTATTTACACAATAGAAATAAGTCTTTACAGTTGTAGAAATGTTTCTTAACCCATTTGCTGCCATATTGATTTTAAAATGTTGCTTTTACACCCTGGTGGCATGATTAGCATCATGGGTCATCTTTCTATTCATAAATGACCTGTCGCCAGGTCAAAAGTGACCAGTTTTTGCTCTTATTTTATTCCTGTTGCTTCCCTGAGTATTAGTATTTTTTAATCTGCCATACAATTCTAGAGATCTAGGCCTTTTTAGGGCTAATTTTGATGGTCTTTACGAAATGGGCATTCGCCACATGATTCTCTGGGCATGTCTTGTGACTGCTCTGCATTATTTCCCCGTGAGTCATGCCCCCTGGTAATGACCATAAAAAGTAGCACTAAATATAAATGCCCAGATCTCTGGAAGCTTACTCAGGAGAGTAGCAGGAATAAAATAAGAGCAAAGACGGCTCCTAGAGAATGTGTCATCTGAAAATCACTGAGTTTAAATCAAAGTTTAAAACCTATATATTTATTTTTTTTTAAGAAATTTTGGTGTCCCCCCTTTTTTAGAGTTTCTATTATTGTTTCTATATTAATAAAATAAAAAAACAACTCCTAGAATCGTTCAGTTGTTATTTTGAGCACTGTCCACAATAATAGGCTGACACTCCCTGATTATAGGCTGGATTACAATAAAAGATGACACCTATATATAGGATTCAGTATTCACAATAGGTGATATCACAGCTCACCCCCTCCCCTCTCCCTCCCTGCAAAATAAGCTCTGCACATATCACTAAGCATTTATAGAAAACACTCCCAGAAAGGGGTTGTCTGACAGTAATATAAATGTATATAATTTAATTTAATTTTTTTTTTTAAGACATGGATTAAAAATAATAAATGGGGGCATACTTGCTTTCCAGTGCCTTCACAGATCCAAATCAGACTTGTCCAGAGGTCTTTGTCAGATCTAGGAGCAGTATTTTGTAAGTCACAACAGGGGAGGTGACTAGAAGAGCAAGGATGTTTATCTGTTCCAGTGCTCTAAGGCTATGTTCACACTAAGGGTTTTTTCAACATTTTTTTATGCAAATTTTCAGCTGCGTTTTACAGTGCCAGTTAAGTCTGAGATTTCAGAAATCTCATGCACACAGCTTGTTTTTTTTTTTGTCCTCTGTATTTTGTATGTTTTTTTTGTACAATAGAGCATGCCACTTCTTTCAGCGTTTTTCACCCATTGAAAGTAATGGGTGGTGAAAAAACGCTGCAAAAAACACAGGTATCAGGTTTTGCAGCTTTTTTTGTGCCAAAACTTGATTAAATAGAATCAGATATTTTTTTTTGCAGTAAACTTAAATCAGCATGCACAAGAGAGAAATGTAGCGTGAAAAAAACACAGCAAAACGATGCAAGAAAAAACAAGCAAAACCTGCTTTTTTCTGCAGCTTCTTTACTACCAAGAGAGCAGAAAAAAAACACTGAAAAACGCCTAACGTGAACATAGCCTTATTGTCACCTGATCACTGCAGACTCCTAAACTCGACAGACGTCTTTTCTAGAGCTGGTGCAGACAACCAGGGTGGAATGCGCTACATCTGAAGGGCAGTATGCCTCCAGTTGTTGTTTGTAGCCAATCAATGCCAGAAAAAAGTGTGTTTTTTTTTTTACCCTTTTAAAGCCAATACGTGATGGTCACAGTTTCCATCCTCATTCACCCTGCATAACTTTTGAACGGATCACAGAGGGTAAAAATCTTATAGAAGCCAATGAAGCTCTCCAAACTACAAAGTGACCATCGCAAGCTCATAATCAACTTCTAATCAAATGTATCAGCAACCTGAGAAACACAAACTAAAGAATGCAATTACATAAATCCTATTAGTCTGAAACTGTATTTGATTTATTTTATCTTTTTTTTTTAATATGGTGTTCAGCGTAACATTTTTCTAACCATATAGTGCAGATGAAGGGATAATTTAGATGGGAAATATGAGCGCCCCCATGCTGCTAGCTGCAGCAGCCTTTCCACTCCTGCATCAGAAAAGCACAGGAGCACTGAAGCTGGCCGTATCCAGCTGTCAACCCAGATTTGTAGCAGTTCCTGCAAGTTGTGTAGCAAACAGCCTACAAGCGCACGTTCATTGCCTAGGAAACTGGCCACCTTTGAGGTGTGTGGAAGCCTTGGCCAGCTTCGTAGCAGGGATTGCAAGTTGAATAGTGCAGAGTCACAACACCTTTAAGTTCAATTCACAACATAGCTTGTTAATGTTGAATCAAAGCAAACAATAATGTGTGGGCCCAACAGAGATCTCCTTTTAGGTCACAATCTAATGGCTGCATTCCAGGAACGTTCATAGTTTAGATATAAACTAAAAATTATAATATACATGTCCATCCTTTTGATGCTGGTTCTACTTTTCCTAAACCTGCCTATTCTCTCTCAACATTTGCCTATAGCCAGAGTTTGGCAAGAAATATCTGGGCTTGATACTCCTACTGATCCACAAGACAAATGGATCATATTGCTCACTAGTGCTTCTTCAATGCAATACCCAGCACAATCATCAGTATGGATGGTACTGCAGCTCAGAGGGTCTTTGTTTGACAATGTTCTGTGCATCAAAGTTATGTAATCATTTGGTGTACAGTCCTGTTAATGTGGACATAGTCACACTCTTGTCAGGGTAGCCTGGTACTGCAGTTAAAGCACCACTACCCTTGTGCTACTGATTGGTTAGGGTCTGGAACATTGGGCCTTTAATACATTCCAGGGGTTGTCAAGAACAAAAAAAAAGTCTGCTCTTTACTGATTTTTTACTATTATATTCCACTTTTCTCAACCTTCTAATGTTTAGCTACCATACATTTGATTTTTCTAAACTGTTTTGACCTTAAAAATGACAAAACCAAAAAAAAAAATTCCGTCCTTTGTGGATGCAGGTACTTTTTGCTCTTTTTTAGTTGGGTAAAATTTGACTTAATCTTTTTTTTTTTTTTGTGCAGTTTTGTACAAAATCATTTAAAGAGGGTTGTTTTAACTGTCATCACCTATCTCAGTAATGGGAAAGTCTGTCTTCACTGAATACAACCTCAGAATTGAGAATTTTGATAATGACTGATCAATTCTGGCAGAGAAAGAAGCAGCTTTAACGAATAAGATATATTACAAAGTTTCTTATTTTGATGTATACTACTTATTTCTATATCTAAACTACATTAAGTGCAGTATTGTTTGTCTTAAAATATCTCATATTAGGTTATATGACTGATAATCACACACTTCATAAAAAAAATAGTTTCTTTAGACACAATTGAACAATTATTATATTTCTATCTCACACACTGTCTCTACGTATTTCATCTCCCCCCGAATCAAGAGACAAAAATTTTATACTATTGGTTCATAAACCAAAACCCCAGAGACTTATTGCAATCAAAATTATTATTTTACAATCTTCGAATTTATATTGCACAACTCTCAATATCTGAATATCTGCATATATTGTATTTCGCAAATCCTATATTGCACGAGTCCCCAAAATTTTTAGCAGCAGAAGAGTTCATTTTTTGCAGCCAATAAAATTCACATCTTTCTTAAATGGTGTAATCTCCATAATAGGACCTTCTCTCCACTAAAATGAGGACACCAGGAGCCATTAGTTGCCATATAGACATACTATTATATAATATATTGCTAATTCAAGTAGAGTATATGGAGTCCAGCTCCCTCAAGCGCTTCTTATCCCTGATTAACACAGTACTGCAGCTGTATATTCATTCAGTAACTCTTTACCGCATATTCTTGTAACTTATCATACACGTTAGACAAAAATGGATATATGAAGCCATTAAGTAAGTGCATTATTCCTGTGCAACACTGTAGCTAGTATCAATAATCTCTCTCCTGCTCCTTATTACAACCATGAATCCAGAAAGCTATTACTGATATGCCACCTCATTATACCAAAGCAGCATATTGCTTTCATTTCATGATTAATGTTGTCTCTATTATTTGACTGTGTATCAATGCAGGTATGTGAAATCAGCATGGCTGTGGTTTAAATCCTAAATGTATATAAGCTCATAATATTTTGCCTATACCATGAATGTGTATTTAAGCCCTGCTACATATTCACGCATGCAGCATGCTGATGGTGTGTGCTGCATTCAGTAGAATACTAAATGGCGCTGCGGACACGCCACCCATTTAACACTTCGGCTGCATCTCCCAATTCATGTAAGACCCTTCCAAGCATCTGACTAGAACAGCAAGACCAAACGGACTTCACAGCAAGGTATTTTCCCACCTCACATCATTGTTAGTTCAGTCAGTATCCAGGTAACCAAAACACCATAAAACTCTCATGAAGTGAATCACATTCCTCAGATCTGTACAAATTGTATATAACTGCATTGAAAACTCAAAAATATGCGAGTAATTAATAATACCGCAAACTTTAAATTCTCCTTGCCAAGTGCCTATTATTAACATAAACTTTATCTTCCATGTACAAGATATCCCATTCATCGAACGTATCCCAGATCCTATGGACATATACAGACCTCTATAATAAATACGTCTATAAAAAGTAACAACTCTACAGCTGTTATGGAATTATTTATTCAATTAATTTGAACAAAAGTAATAGTATCATTAAGAAGCACTCGCATCAGTTTTTATCCCCTTAATATATTGCAGTCATCATATTATATAGCACTGTGTACTTATTATTACTCATTTTGCCTTTCTACCCAGTTAATTCTTCTCTTTTCAATTAGGTCTGTGGACATCACATGATTAAAACAGACTAGCTGAATCCAGCCCAGCTCCACCTCTTCTTCAACTCCTGACCCAGCTGCTCTGTTCCTCCCCCTGCCAGGGACTTTGCAGTGAGGTAGAATTGTAGTTCTAGTGATGACTCCTGCCACGAAAAGAGACTTCCTGTTTCTTCATGGAGCTTAGAAGGATTCAGCTTGTCTATTTTTTATCACATAATGTCATAGACCTAATGGAAAATAGAAGCTTTAACTGGGTAGAAGGGCAAAATGAGCAATTGTAGGTGCAGTGCTATATAATATGATTAAAATATATTAAAGAAGTTGTCCAGTACTTTATTATCTCCCCAATGTATTCACCCTGTGCACATAAGTGTTTTTGTAATTACCTTAAGTTGTATGTATTGCCTGTGAGCGGCGCGATTGCTGGCCACTCACAGGCATTATGTGACCCCCGGCAGCAGCCGGCTTTTTTTTCCGCTGATGTCACGTCAAGTGAGGCGTGAATGAGGAGAGGGAAAGCATGCGGTGGATGCTGGGTGTGACGCGCGGGGTACCCCACCCACAACCCATCGCTCACCGTGGAACGCAGCACTGAGTCACGCCCGGCTGCAGCCGGAACTTGAAGTGACATCAGTGGATGTCAGAGTCTGCTGCAGCCGGGGTCACTTGATGCCTGTGAGCTGCCAGTGATAGCGCCACTCACAGGCAATACATACAACTAAAGATAATTATAAAAACACTTATGGGCACAGGGTGAATACATTGGAGAGATAATAAAAAGTACTGGACAACTCCTTTAAGAAGATAAAAACTTTGATGGGAGTGCTTATTTAATGCCCAATGGTTTAACACTTTTCAAAAGTACTGAGCTTCAGTTTGTAATGGGCGGTTGTCAATGTCCCCTTTCCTAAGTGATGGTTGAATTAGCTCAATGGCCTGAAATTTGAGACCACTCACATCACCTCCATGATGAGACCACAGACGCTTGGCTACAGGTTTTTCTTCCTGCCTATTCACATTGCCCATATGTTTCAAAATATGTCTGCAAAACTGACAAATCATTTTGCCCACATAGTTTAGATGACATGGCCACGTCCGTAAGTAGACTGTTATATCAAACCAGCAACAACACTTTCAAAGCTGGACCCTCGATATATAAAGTTGCATGCCTTACAGGAGCCACCACAATTAAATGTTCTTTTAATTAAATTTTATTTAGTTCTATTTAATTTAAGCAAGTGTGTCTACATCTTTCTATTTTCCCATTGATCTTCCAAAAGAAACAAATTTTGAAGGTTTAATTTATCAATCCACATTTCCCTAGGTCTCACTTTATCATGGGTCTTGAAGAATTTATCCTACTTCTACATACGTGAAACACAGGACAGTATCTTTTACTCATGTGAATTAATCAAAATTCGTAGTAGGAAAGGCCTGTTTTGTCTCTTAACAGGTTAACGTCCATATCAGTGAGTTTTCTCTGATTTACATGAATAATCTGCAAGTCATCAGTTTTTGTTTTTTTTAAAGCATTCGTTGATTATCATTGAGATTCCCCTTCAATATTTCAGTGTAGATTCAGAGATTCAGGGCTGTCCTGACCTAAAAAAAAAAGGTACATATGTTACTGGTATTAGATGCTGAAGTATCTTCACCACGGTTGACCACCCTGTGTAACATTGTAGACATCTGATTATCCTCATAATTAAATCTGGTGTTGTGTTGGTATCTTAAAGGGGTTTTCCCACAAAGTATATTATAATCAATAGATCTTGAATTAAAAATAAGTTCCACAATTTGATGTGTTAAAAAAAATGTTCCTGTGCTGAGATAATCTTATATATGTGCTCCTGCTGTGTACTGTGTAATGGCTGTGTCTGACCGTACAGGAACATGGTCTGATCATGCCACAGCTCCCGGGCAGGGGAGGAAGCAAAAGAGTATACAGACAGGACAGCAGGGGATCGCAAATAATTCTTTGTGAGGTAAAACATTTCATAGCCTGTTTTTAAGCAATGTTTTACCTAAAAGAAAGTATCGGCTGTGATCCCCTGCTGTCCTGTCTGTATATTCTTTTGCTTCCTCCTCTGCCCAGGAGATGTGGTATGAGCAGACATGTCCCAGCACGGTCAGACACAGCCATTACACAGTACATAACAGAGGCACATTTAGAAAATTCTCAGCACAGGAAAAAAAAATGTAAGCACATCCAGTTGTGGAACTTATTATTCATAGATCTATTGATTAAAATGAACTTTGTTCCTGGGAAAACCCTTTCAACTCTTGAGTAACCTCTTCCTCCATTTCCTCTACCCCTTCTACTTTTCAAAGACCAAGATCTCCTCTGAGCCTGAAAGCTCACTCAGATGAGCTAGCCTCCAACTCGGTGTTCAAGCCGACTAGCCTCACCTGATCTTCTGCTTTATTCTTCTTAAATTCAACAAGATAATGAATAGACTGTGAATTTCTCCTCAACGATATGCGTGCTTACGATACAGCTCCTCTGTCAGTTGAAACAAAGGTCTTGGGAGCTGTGTTTCTTCAGACTGCAGCCTGTCCTGACATGACTAAGATGGGCTACTATTTGGATTATGTGACTGGGGATATTTTATTACATTCTTGAAGAACCTCTTAAGGTTTGAATTATAACGAAACAAACACTATTCTGCTGTTAACACTTGTGCCCAAGTCCACCATTGACTATATATATAGCTTTCATTTTCCGTAGTTTTGTTTGGAAGAATAGTAGCACTCTATTCTGCGCAATTTATTTATTTTTTTTTTTGTCAAATCCGACATTACTGCTAATGATCGCTTTGAATAGAACCTCCAATGACAGTGAAAAGATAGCCATAGCCTTACAACACAAGTATTTATATTTTATGGAGAACCTGTTGCAGTGACCCTTGTAATAAAACACCGTTTCCAGTGTAACAGTTACTGTAAAATTATTATATTAACAAAGTGCCAAACATGGAGCTGAAGTAATTCTTGGTACCACAGTGAAATTTAAGTGATTATTGAAGATGCTGCTCTTTGTCCAATAAGGATTATGCAGTATATTAGTAACCAACAATTGCTTGTTTGATGTTTAAAGATGTCAAGTTCAATATATATGTGTTCAGTGTAAAAGGTGTGTTTCAAAAATGTATGTCCCATTCTGCTTTGTGAATTTATCCTCTACTAATATGCTGGTGAAGATCGTAAAAAAAAAAAAGGTAAGGTTAAATGCGGAAGATTAAACAGATTTTTGTACGATTTTCAATCTTCCTTTATATTTTAAAGAATGCGTTGGATTTTCACTGATACTCTGTTCCTGGTGATTTGAAATTAAAATGCAACTATCCAGTCACACTGATTACATTTTATGCCTTGTATAAATGTCATATACTTGCACATCAGGGAAATTTTTGTGTGATTGTAACTGAACCTTGATCGGCTCCAAAGGTCATCTGTAATTGATGCGTAATAGGTTGCTATTCACTCCTTGATGATATGTGAAAGAATATGGTTTAGTCTGCATTTACTCTGTACTTCTGTTGTAGAGTAGATCAACCATTCTTTAAATGTGTTTTGTAAGATTTAATATTTCATTGATATTTAAGTATTTATCTAAAAATTTTAATTTTTGCTGCTCGCTGTGTGGTTTTCTTTAGTGTTTTCGGTAGGTTATATGATGAATCATGGCATGACTACCAGTCCATAACTCAAAAGTTCTTAGAAATGAACTCACCAACCACTATGGGGAAAAAAGCTCAAATCCATCTTGGTCATCACAAGACAGACTACCAGCTCACTGAATTATCAGGTTGCTGCTTTTATTAAATCTTGTGGTGAGGGGAGGAATGAAGAGCACTTGGCGCAATGAGAGACCAGTCAGACACAGGCAGATTCTAGAAAATTTTGTTCACTTCCACACAGCTTAGTACTACTGTATATAGTCTTCCACTTTACCCTTTACGGTATGTCTATGTTGTACAGAGAGAGCAAGAATCCTTCTTTCTGTGTGTATTATGTAAGGAAGACAGCACAAAAGCTAGTTCACCGGTTCAACAGTCAATGGAAATTAAAGAGAGAACCCACAAAGTGAAAAACTTAAGGAAAATGCAGGATACAAGTCATCCAATGACCAACAATAGTGTTTTTTCTCATGTACACACACTGCAACTTTTTCTGAAAAATTACTTGAAATAAGTAAGCTTTAGGCTGTGTGCCCACTGTGTTTTTTAAGCGTTTCCGTAGCGGCAATTCCGCTGCAGAAATGCTTAAAAAACGCTTGGTAGAAGGTCTGCCATGTTCCCCAATGATAATCCGCATGTGCTGTGCACATGCTGTGGAAATTTCTGCTGCGGATTATCATTGCGGAAAAATCCACAGCACTAACCACTATTTTGCGGAATCACTGCGATTTCTGCACCATTGACTTGCATTGGAATGCATGGAATCCGCATCACTAGATATGCACATGCGGATATCATGCGGTTCAATGTTCGGATGGTACCCGGGTTTGGAGACGCAGAGACTCCCCTCCAGAACTGGGCACCATAGTATCTGTAAAAAATAAATATATTTACCTTCTGATGGCCCCCGGTGTCCTTATCCGATCCGTCCTGGCATGCCGGCAGCTCGCGATAGTCTAAAAGGACCTGCCATGACGGCAGCTGTCGCGTGACCCGTCACATGACTAAATGACGTCATGGCAGGTCCTTTTAAACTATCGCGAGCTGCCAACAAGCCAGGACGGATCGGATAAGGACACCGGGGGCCATCAGAAGGTAAGTATAATATTTATTTTTTACCATTCTTGCGGTCACACTATATAAATCCATGCCGGTTGCATGGATTTATATAGTGTGACCAAGTTGTCAAGCACTTTTCGAAGTGATGCTAAAATCGCTTGGAAAGCGCTTGTCAACCCGCATGCGGAAATGCATGTGAAGAACGCTTCACTTCCGCTTGTCCCTGACAGGAAAAATGCATGTACAATCTGTGCTTCCAAGAACAATGATTTTTTAAGCTTAAGAAAAAAAATCATTTCATCTGACGAACCAGCGTTTTGCTCATTCGTCGGGTGATTTTTTTTAGAACCCTGGAAGGCTGATAATCAGGAAACCTGCATTCCTAGAAAAGATTGATGCCGATTATTGAAATGTCTAAATGGACAATTAGTTGTAAATAAACAAGCGGAAATGGAGAGGGCAACAGCCTTACCTAAAACAGCGCCCCCAGTGATGAGCTTATTCCAGGTCTAACTACTTACACAAAATTGCATGCCGCCCATTCAGGTCAGTAGAAAAGTGAGGAAAATTTATCAGAGTTGAAATTTTGTACTCCAGTCTTAAACAAAAAGTGCACTGGTTTAAGAGGCACTGGATTTATTAAGAAATTTGTCACTTCGAGCTGCTTATGCGCCACAAAGTGAAATAATCAGCTGCTGTAGATTTGTGATATCATTCTGGCACTTTTCTGTTGCAAAATATAGTCAATTTGTTGTATGGTACTTGGCTACACCTTGTTTTGTTAGATGTTGGTCATTCACAAAAGGGCAATAAGTCGCAAAATTTTTGAGGCAGACCGAGATCTTTCCATTATACTTTTTCTTAGACTACACTTCTGCTTTTGGCTTACAAATGTGATTCAAATAATTGCCATGAATAAGTGGCCTCGTTCTTCTTGTTGGATAATTTGACATTGCACTGAACACATCCTTTTCATGCAGAACAAAGTGGATAAGTGATTTTTTTCATGTAACACTGTTCTACATATTTCCAAAATTCTCAAGGTCCGTTATGAAATGAGCCATTTCTTAATTATTTTGACCTCCTGAGTTGAAATCTGGCAATGACATTTTTTAGTTGGCTCTTGTTTCTATGATATCTGTTTTCCTTTTACTTCTACGTCCATATAATTAATGCATAAAAGTTTCAGTACTTTGAAACATTATTATTTTTGCAAATATAAAGATGCAGAATATTTTGTCATGTAAGTTTTCTGATATTTATTTAGAGAAAGTTAGCAACAATTCAAATAACTAAAACAACTAAACACTATTGCAAATTATAAACAGTTTCAGAAATTGCACTACAAAATTTGGTCCTCATTCAGCGATGACTTTTTTGCTTTTACCCTGTATTCCTGCATCGGATCTTATTTTACAATTGTCGAAGAGTAATCTGCAATCATTGATGGATTCCATTTTCCTTGTTATCTTTTCTCCATAGCCGCAATATGATGGTGAAATATCTCACCATGCTTGTAGCTCACTGCTCCCCAGTTTGGTGGAAAAAAGTCTAGATGCGAATGTAAGAAATGAGTCTTTAAGGACATGTTAAAGCCAAGATCCTTATGTTTTAAGGAGATTTTCCACCAACTCTTGATAGTTATCTGCTCTTGAGTTTCCCAAAAAAATTAGTTACCACTAATGCGAATGCTACCCATGCCGTCTTTTCCTTGCCGTGCAACAAACGGAGAAACTACTCATCTTGAAGAAGCTTACGAATCTGAGCACCAATATGACTCCTTCCTTTATCTTTGCTAAACTCAATCTTGGAAATGTATCAATGAGATACTTGGATGCTTTTGCATTTTTATCCATTGCCTTTACGGAGTTCTTTATTAGGCCCAACTTGATATGCAACGGTGGTAACAATCTTATGTGGGTCAACAAGTGTTGGATGCAGGACATTTTTACTCACTGTCTGAAGTGAATGTGTGAGAGGCCAGCTGTACTTTGTGTATCCACACTAGAGACCAAGTAAGAGAGCAACCACCTTTAAGTCACCACAGAGGTGTCACCAATATGGTCATAGTTTAGGCATCTCAACAGCTGATTCATGTCATAAGTTTCTTTCATGTGGATTGCATAACCAACTGAAATTTAAGGTAGCGCATTGGCATTATGCAGCAAGATTGCTTTTAGGCTTGTTTTGGATGAATTGATGAAGAGCCTCCATTCCTCTGGGTTATGGCTTATCTTCAAAGCTTTCATTAAATGATTTGTTACATTCCACAAGATCGCCTTCCATGAAAAATTATCACGGTTGCGGAACAAAGAAATCTGAACATCTCCCCCTCGGAGATTCGACTGCTGTAGCCTGGAACCTAAGAGCTCAGCCTTACTTTTGGGCAGATCCAAATCTCTTAACAAGATCGTTCAGTTCACTTTGGGTTACAAGGTGTGGTTGTCCGTTAAGGTTGTTGACAAAGTCTGGTTCGTGAGAGGAAGATACTTCTTGACACCAAGCGCCCTCTTCTTTCTCACATGACTCAACTGAAAATGTTTTGGGTGCTTTTGGAAATGGCAGTTTTCCTGTTTGTGGTACTGGGCGTATTGCAAATGGAATGTTTGGATTTTGTAAAGTCCACTTCTTCCTTTCCTAACGGGGCACCATACAGAAATAGCAATTGACATTGTGATTGGTTAGCTCTCTCCAGATCATCGAGCCTGTAAAAGGCATAGATTGCCTCTTCCTATGCAACCATTGTGTAAGATGTGATGCACATCTATTAGAGCATATGTGTGGAGCCCAACTTTTGTCCTGATTTCCTGTTCTGCAGCCAAAATAGAGGTTCTAGTCTTTCCTTATCATGGTAGTCAAGTTTCGCCTTTGCAACGCAAAAGTGACTTCTCCGCATATGTAGCAAAAACTATCCGCTTTGTTAATGCAAGAACAAGGCATATCTGAAAAAAACCTACAGAAACGTGTCATTATGCTGAGAAACTAAGCTAAGAAATCCTAAAACTGTATACCTTACAAAGAGAATTTATAAAAGTAGGTGATGCAACTGTAATTAGGATGACGTCATTTGAGCGGAGTTGTAGTTTTTTGATTGGTCACCCTAAGATAAAATACTGAACACTCAATAGACTAAATAGATGATGTAATAGACTTGCTACTAACAACGCAATAATGGTGATGAAATAATACACAATTTTTCTATATCCCTGCATGAAAGGTGTCATAAGGTATTACAATCTCCTCTGGATCTTGAAAATTAGAGCAAATTAACAAATGTAAGCATCATATTCATTTTCAGCACCACAAAATTAGTTGAGTAAAACTGTTTTCGTCTCTGAAAAAATTTGGCTGCAGAAAAGTGTAATCAATGATTTATAGCCTATAGGGATATGTATTTCTTTTATGTATTTTATTTTTGTAATACGTACAGAGCATTGTAAAAGTGTACAAGCCACTAATGGCATAAAAAAGGACTGTTTCATTTTTGTAATACTTGACATCAAGCTAGAAAAGAGCAAGCCAATGTGACTACTCAGAAGTGAGGCACGACCTCCGTGATAATTTTGGGGTGGATTACATGTAGTGTACAATTAAACTTTTTAGTGCAGAAACACAAAATTAGTATAATAAGTTCAGAAACATAATCTCCTGTCCTATAAAGCTGTGGCGTTTTAGTTGGGTAAATGGTCCTGACAGGTTCTTTGTCACCTTGGGCCACTTGTGCATGTTGAGAAGTATTATCTTTATTGTTGGTTTTGAAACATAACTCAATCAAAAGACAGTTCTACATTGTCTCAAGATTTAAGCTATTATCAGTATAGGTCCGGAAACAACTGTGCAGAATAATGCTAAGTTACTGTTGCTCAACCTGATAAACTATGCTTTCACCAGAGCTCGTATTGTGTGCAGACCACCTGGTAACATGGAGAATATGAAAAGGCTTGTCAAGTTCAAATTGTGTAATGGAAATAGTTTAGTATTAATAATGTATGTCATCAATGCTGTTTTTCCACATATATTATTTTAGCTATTAAGTTGATTTACTGGGTTCTAGTTATTTTTCTTTTCACACATTTTACTTTACCTGTAGTGATTGTAGCCATAGGTTTTTCTATGGAGTAGTTGAAAAGTCATCAAAATGCAATAAGTGAGCGTTTTTGTCTAGATTTCAACCCCTTTCATTTGCCCCTAAGCAAATGCACTCAGGTTGCTCTTGAGCCATACTACAGATAAAGAAGATGCTCCAAGGGGAGATTGGCAGCCTTAATTTATTTGATATGTGCAATCACAGTCCATGTTAAATTCAAAGCTGCTTGTCCAATCAAGGATTCGACATAGGAGAGTGGGAGTAACAAGCGGGCTGCACACTATAATAAAGAAATCTGTTGATTGAAAACAGTTTGTAGATTTTGGAAATGATAGGGGATGTAATTGGTAAGAAAAGAAATGGATTGGGCTTGATAAATAATGGGAAATAGAGCATATATTGTTCCAGTGATAATGCTAACTCAATTTGATGATGCATTGGGCAAGAGTTTTATATACATTTGTTTTCCTCAGCTTTGCAGATTGGTTGTTATAGCTAGGGCATTATTACTAAATTGTAATTGCCAGTCCGTGGCCTTCAGAGGTTCAGAATGTCTTCATAGCTTAATATGGGAGAATAGAACAATGAAAATTGCAGCCTTGGAGTAACCCAGTGCACTGTTTCATTTCATTTTACTTTTTGTTTAGTGATTTTAAAGGTATAGATCAGGCTTGAAAATCCTCAAAGCAAAGTTGCAGGTGTAATAAAAATAGCCTGCTTAAGGAACAAAGCTGTAGAAGCTCCCACCTTGGGAACATATCTCCAGTGTCATTTGTGCATGTATGACAGGTCCATACTTGAAAAAAAAAAACTCTTGCATTTCCCACAGCTAAGAATATCAGATTGTAAACATAGTGCTAAGAGAATAGAGAACCTCAATAATTGTCATAGATTCTAGACTGGGGAACTTACCCCTGAGCCTCCTTTTGAATGTTTCTGTGAATATTAGTAACAACTTTTTGTATTGTGGTTTGCAAATATCAGAGACCGCTGTGTAGATCTGCCCCCAAGTGTTAGACTATTAAGGCCGAAAAAGTGTTATTAAAAGGGTTGTCCGGCCTCTGGGTACAAGTCTGCAGTCACTCTGACTACAGACTTGTGAATCTTCACTGCGTGCGGTCAGGGTTCTCTGGGTGGGGCATGACCGCAAGTATGCATACAAGTATTTACATACATGCTGACGAGACATGCGCGGCCTTGCTCAAAGTGAAATGAGCAAAGCTGGATACATCAAATCGATATATGGCCGGGAGTATGCACATGGACGCCCACTCCCGGCACCCGAGAATTCTCGCACTGTGCGCTCTGTGACAATTCACTCTGTGATATTGTTGACTTATATCCCAAGGCTGGATAACACCTTTAATATAACTATTGCGCCCTTAAACATTCATCAGGTGGAAATTATGATTATGATTCTATGATTCTAATTACAGCTAGCTGATGACCTATTGTCATTTTATAGCACTAACACGTTCCTCATCTCTTTTCATGCACAGACCCTAATGCATCAAAATTGCCTGATGAGTCCCTTCCTTTATCCTGCAGCAGCTGCATCGGTTACTCATGGCTCCTGGTGCCATTAGGACCATGCTCCTTGCACCACCTGCCTGATACTGGGTATCACGGGGTCCTCCCATCTACTAAGTGAATAGGAACTACCCCACACACTAAGAAGGAACCGTGTTAGACAATCCACACTGGAACCAACCTAGGGGAGAAAAACAGCCACCAAATAAACAATCAGGCACATTAGGTATGACTGGTCAGCATACACACACCTGTTCTAACCAATAAAGTCTATTACCTTCTTTATTCTTCCAGGTTAACAATTTACTCTATTTTCAATAAATCCCCTCATCAACTTAAAGTACTGATCTAGGATAAAACTATAGAACCCTCGTATCCGGTAAATATTGGCAGATTAATAATTCCTACAACATAATCCCTAGCCCTTTCTTGTCTTGCACGTATTTGAGTTTCTTTTGTGTACTAGGTACCTGTGTACACCTGCCACCGGCAAAGCCGCATTAAGCACCAACTGGTAGGAATTCTAACCTACAGCCAATCAGGTAATACAACAGTCTACTCCTAATTAGTCAACAACTTGGAGCATTGATCCACTTTAACCCACATACCTTTCTCTCCATCCAGGGTCACTCTATGTAACCTATTGACCACTTTGACAATCTTGCCTGTATTTCTACTATCAAACGGACTCCATCTTTTCCCACCATCTAACCCTGTCCCTCAAATCTAATCTACCCTTCCAAAACGGTTCTTGAAGTTACTATCAACACAAACTATTGTTTACGTATTTTAATCCTATTTGAATAAATTCTTTTTATTGATTTTATTTTTATTCCCTTTTTTTTATTATCCAGCAGCTCAGCGCGAATTATCTAATACTAGATGGTGGCCCAATTCTAACGCATCGGGTATTCTAGAATATGTATGCGGCCGACTGGGCGCTACTAATCAGCGAAGCTGTGTTTAAATGGGTTGTGCACTACTTTGTTTAAATTTGGGGCCAATATCGCTAATTGGTCAGCAAACCGTGTTAGTGAGGACCGGGGAGCGGCGCTGCCTGTGCGGGTACTTCCGCTGCTAGCGCCGGTCATCTCCCGGCTGCATCGCTGCTCATCTCCCGACGGCAAGTGTGAAGGGAGGACCGGGGAGCAAGGCCGCCGGTCGGGGTACTTCTGCTGTGAGCAGCCTGGAGATGACTGGCTAGCACCTCTCATCTCCCAGCTGCGTCACCGCTGATCTACCGACGGTGGCCTGCGTGTTTCAAATCCGGCGCCAATTCGCGGCCAGGCTGCCCCAGTCGCTGATTGGTCGCGGCTGGCTGGCCGCGACCAATCAGAAGCGGTGTTTTAAATTTCGCGACAATATCGCTGATTGGTCGCGGCCGGGCGGGTGCGACCAATCAGCGAAGCGTGTTTCAAATCCGGTGCCAATTCGCGGCCGGACTGCGCTCGTTGCTGATTGGTGCCGGCCGCGACCAATCAGGACAGCGGTGTTTTAAATTTTGCGCCAATATCGCTGATTGGCCGCGACCAATCAGCGAACCGTGTTAGTGATGACCAGGGAGCGGCACTGCCTGTGCGGGTACTTCCGCTGCGAGCAGCCGGGAGATGACCGGCTAGGGCCGGTCATCTCCCGGCTGCATCGCTGCTGACCTCCATGTGGCTACCATCGGGAGATCAGCGGCTAGGGCCACTGATCTCCTGACGGCAAGTGTGAAGGGAGGACTGGGGAGCGGCGCCGCCGGTCGGGGTACTTCTGCTGCTTCTGCTGACCTCCGTGCTGCAGATGAGCTGCTAACGGCCGCCATATTATTCTGAAATCCCGCGTCGCTGATTGGCCGCGGCCGGACCAATCAGCGACGCGGGATTTCCTGGACGGACAGACAGACGGGATAAGCCAATTATATAGTAGATAATATGCTATTGAGATGAATTTCTCACCAGATGTCGGTAACAACTCATCCAGTCCACACAGGCAAAGAAATCAAACCATAAATGTTTATAAATTAAGTTATGTGTAATAATGAGAAAAGACACAGGGAAAAAGTATTGAACACATACAGAAAGAGAGGTGCAAAACACCATGACACCAGCTGAAACCTGTCAATAATTAGAAATCAGTCTTGCCACTTAGTGAAAAATAGTGTCAGCTGGTTCAACTGATGGCCTATAAAAAGGTGTCTCATTACCAAAGTGCCACAAAGAAGCCTCTCATGATGGGTAAAACCAGTGAGCTGTCTCATGACCTTTGCAACCTTATTGTTGCAAAACTTACTGATGGCATTGGTTGCAGAAGAATTGCTAAACTACTGAAGGTTCCAGTGAGCACTGTTGGGCCCATAATCCAGAATTGAATATATACTTCAAAAATCATTGTCTGTGAACACAGCTTGTCATACAATGTACAAATGCAAGTTAAAGCTCTATCGTGCAGAGAAACCTCCATATACAATCCATGAAAAACCTGGCAAAGATCCAGAATCCTACATACGACAAGAATGGGATGACATTCCTCTTCCAAAACTCAAGCAATTGGTCTCCCCTCCCAGACAATTGTAAAAAGAAGAGGGGATGCTACACAATGGTAGACATGGCCTTGTCCCAACGTTTTTGAGATGTGTTGCTGCCCTCAATTTCTAAATTAAGTAATTTTTTCAAATTAAATGGAAAATGTCTAAATTTCAACCTCTAATCTGGGATCTATGTTCTGTTGTGAATAATGTATAGCTATAAGAGATTTCCAAATATTTACATTCTTGTTTTCCACACATTTTACACAATCCCCCAACTCTTTTGGAATTGGGATTGTATATATTAGGGTTGTACAAAGGTTTTAGGCAGGTGTGAAAATGCTTTAAAAATGTAAGTGTTTATTTTTATTAATTAATAAAATGCAAAGTAAATGAACAAAAGAGAAATCTAAATCAAATCAGTATTTGGTGTGACCACCCTTTTGCTTTCAAACCGCACCAAAGCATCAATTTTTCTTGGTATATTTGCAACAGTTTTTGAAGGAATTCAACAGAGAAGTTATTCCAAATAACCCAAGAGAACTAATTAACACATCTTCTGTAGATGTAGGCTCTAGCAAATCCTTCTGTCACTTCATATAATCCCAGACAGACTTGACGTTGAGATCAACACTGTGTGGGGGGGGGGGGCATAGCATCACTTCCAGGACACCTTGTTTCCTTTGTGCTTAAGATTCTTCTTGGTAACATTGGCTGTATGTCTGGGATTGTTGTCCTGCTGCAAAATAATTTGGCCCAAGTCAGACGCCTCCCTGATTGTATTTCATGATGGATAAGTATCTGCCAAATGTCTCAGCATTGATGACCCCAAGAAATGGGCAATGTTGACGACCTTTGCCAGAGTTATAGGCAAAGGAAGATAGGCAGCAGATAAGATATTTTCCTTCAATTTCACATGTACGATGTGTGTGTGTGTGCCCGCGCAGTCAAGGTTTTTTTGGTTGGCTAAGGAAATTTAATACAGCAGATGAAAGACATGTTTCCTTATGAAATCGGATGATGTCCAGCAGTACCATCAGCTCAAAAGTTGCTGCAACCAGTGAGACCCAGCTACACCCATCTACTGGTTGAAGACATCTGGCCAGAAATGGTCTTCATGGAAGAATTGCAACCAAAAAACATACTTTCAACATGTAAACAAGGCCAGGCAACAATGCATGAAACCCTAAGAACTGGGTACAAAAAAATGGCAGCAGGTGCTCTGAACTGATGATTCAAAATGGGAAATAGTTGGCTCTAACAGAAGGTAGTTTTCCGAAGGCCTGCAGATCGGTACAATAATCAACGTCTGTAGGCAACAGTAAAGCATGGTGGAGTTCCTTCGAAATGTGGGGCTGCAGTTAAATAGAGTTGGAAAGAGTTAAGATCAATAGTGTCCTCAATGGTGAGAAATACAGGCAGATACTTATTCATCATGCGATACCATCAGGGAGGCATCTGGCTCCATATTTATTCTATAAAAGGATAACAGCCCCAAATATACATCCAATGTCTTTGTAAATGATAGGCCCACGCAGAGCCCTGATCTCCACATTGTGTCGATGTTGAATCACATGAAGAGACAGATTGTTTTGGAACAAGCTTTCTGCCAAGTTACTTCAAAAACTATGCAAGTGCACCTAGAAACAGTTATGCTGATTTGGCGAAAAAGAAAGGTGACGCCAAATATCGATTTGATTTAGATTTCTCTTGTTCATTCATATTAATTGTTAAAACTAAACTGTTAGCTATTTTTTTTAATGTATTTTTGCTCTGCACCATTTTTTCACACCTGCCTGAAGCTGTTGGGCAGTACTGTGCAAGTGTGTGTATATTTATATATAACTAGCTGTACCCGGCCCCACTTTGCTTTGGCTCAGTCTGGTTAAATGAAAAAGAAAGAAAAGAGAGAGCGCACTTTTCTAAAATATTTAATTTCACAATGTCTGTGGGCATACAATATTTTTTGTTGGGGTATAGTGTTTGATGCTTTTACGTTCAACAGCTGGTATATAAAAACATGCGTTCGAATGCAACGTTCATTTTTATTTATGTAGATTATACAATATATTTGCGTGTGTGTGTATATGTATGTATATATGTATATATATATATATATATACATATATATATATATAAAAAATACATCGGATGGGGCAATGCTGGCTGTTAATAGTTGTGCTCATCGGGCAGGCATGGTCGTAGCCTGTACCCTGTGACCCCTGCAGGCGTGTACTCTGCACAGGTCACTGAAGAGGTCAGTACTTGCTGTTAGGTGTCACAATGGAGGCGGTCATGTCAGGGATTGCTAGTTATGCAATTCCCTAGTACAGAGGGAATGTGACAGGAGGGGACGCAGAGATGGTGTATTCGAATGCAACGTCATTTTTATTTATATAGATTATATATTATATATGTATAATATATACTTACATTTTTATTTATATAGATATATACATATATATCCGATGGGGCAATGCTGGTGCTGTTGATAGTTGTGCCCATCAGGAAGGCATGGTGGCAGCCTTTACTCTGCACAGGTCACTAAAGAGGTCGGTACTTGCTGTTAGGTGTCACAATGGAGCCGGTCATGTCAGGGATTGCTAGTTATGCAGTTCCCTAGTACAGCGGGAATGTGACAGGAGAGGGCGCAGAGATGGAGGCAGGCGGCAGAAGAGGAGGGGGTGATCCACATGACTTGTCCCGAGCCGGTACCGGCCAGATCACAGCGCCGCTTCCGACGGTGGCGCAGTAGGATTTTCACAAGCTCGCTATCCACTCACTGCTGTGAGGCTCGGGCCCAGCTCAGCTCCCAGAGCGGAGGCTGTGGCCTCCGTCTCTCCGTGCAGCCTCCCTCTCTCCTTCCCTCCCTCCCCCGCTTGTTGTTGCGCAGTCAGAAATAAGACTCACCTGCCAGAGAAGAAGAAGCCACAGCAGCGTTGGGGGGAGAGCAGAGACGACCGCCTGTCAGGCGGTGGTGGTGATGAGCAGCAGTGTCTTTCAGCCTCGAACAGACGGTCTCGTCATTTCCCTTCCCTCCCCCAACCACCACGGGGGACAAGAAAGGAGCAGAGCACAGGCAATGGCTGGGACGAATGAAGGAGAGGGAGAAGGGTTTATGAATGAGATATAACTAGGTGGGAGAATGCCGGGCGGCCAGTGAGAGTCAGCCTGGGACTGAGCTCGTAACACTGAGCCCACACTGAACCGGGCATATGTCAGCTGATTATTACAGCTGACATGTGCCTGCAACAGCCGCTGGTGGAATCGCGATCCACCCGCGACTGTTAACATGTTAAATGCCGCTGTCAATCTCTGACAGCGGCATTTAACAGCGCTGCGCCGGAAGCGCGTCACTTACCCCGCCCATCGGTGACCCCGTCACTTGATCGCGGGTCACCGATGCGTGGGCATGACAACCCTGGGTCTGCAGCAGACCCCAGTGGTTGTCATGTGCTGATCGCTATGAGCGCCACCTAGTGGTCGTTTCTCATAGCACAGGACCATTTCTGCTACATAAAGGTTATCTGCTCATCACCTCTATGTAGCAGAGGCGATCAGACAGTTGCTGCTTCTAGTCTCCTATGGAGACTATAGAAGCATGCAAAAATTGGAAAAAAATGTTTTTAAAAAATTTAAAAAAAATATTAAAAAGTTTAAATCACCCCCCTTTTGCCCCATTCAAAATAAAATTATTAAAAAAAAAAAACCACATTCACATATTTGGTATCGCTGCGTTCAGAATCTCCCGATGTATCAATATAAAAAAAGAATTAATCCGATCGTTAAACGAGAAAAAAATTCTAAACGTCAGAACTACGGTTTTTTGGTCGCCGCAACAAAATAAAATAAAATGCAATAACGGACGATCAAAACATCGGATCTACCCCAAAATGGTATCAATAAAAACTTCAGCTCGGAGAGCAAAAATTAAGCCCCCACCGGCCCCAGATCCCGAAAAATGGAGACGCTACAGGTCTTTGAAAATCGCGCCATTTTTTTTTTTCTTTTTTTAAGCAAATTTTGGAATTTTTTTTCATTACGTAAATAAAAAAGAACCTATACATGTTTGGTATCTACGAACTCGTAATGACCTGGAGAATAAGAGTGGCAGGTCAGTTTTAGCATTCAGTGAACGTGGTAAAAAAATAAGAGAAAAACATCTGTGGTATTGCACTTTTTTTTTCAATTTCACCGCACTTGGAATTTTTTTTCCCGTACACGATATGGTAAAACCAGTAATGCTGTTTATAAGGACAACTCTTCCCGCAAAAAATAAGCCCCCACACGGCCATATTGACCAAAAAGTAAAAATGCGATGGCTCTGGGAACAAGGGGAGCAAAAAATGAAAATGCAAAAACGGAAAATCCCAGGGTTGCGAAGGGTTTAAGCACACCCAGACACGTCGACTGACAGCCGGCTCTGCAGTGTCTTAGGGCAGAGATGGCTGTCAGTCAGTGTGTGCTTACTACTGCCATTCACTATGTACTTATGTACTGAATGATGACTTAAGCTGCATCAACAATCCTCTGTGACTGAAAGGCGGAGAAATAATGATAATTTCCTTGAAGGAGCCAGGCTTTAAGTAAGGTGGCTGTGCAGCTTTAGATGACTATTAAGCTGCAAATTAACCCCATTTCGGCAGGTTACGTGGGTTCATGACAGGTTCCCTTTTGGAGTAGACAGCAGTAAAATGCATCAGCTTTATCACAGTGGTGCATTTGCTTTCTTTGTGCCAAAATTGTGCAAGTCTTGATGGACAGATTTTTTGGTGCAGAGTTAGTGCATTTAGCTTAATAAATCCTCCCGTGTGTCCAATTTAATGCACGTCTATAAAACTGCTGTTTGCTTGCCCCAAGACTGATGTCCTGCTACATTGGTAATAGGGTCTGTGCAGAGCGGAGTATTCTACTTTACCAGCAAAATTTTCCCTAATAAGACAAATAAAAAATCTTTGTCTAAAGCCAAGGACGCCTGTAATAAATGTGTTCTTGTCCATATTAGACGGATACACACATCTACTTTGGTTTAATGTGTAGTGGTTACAGTAAACACAAGGTTTCCAAATCTCAGCAGAATTCTCTTTTGACAGGTATGCAATGACATTTTTATCTTCAGTCTGTGTATGTGACAGTTTGTTACCCAGTGTAAACTCAAACATCCCTGTCATTTTGTGTTTTTTTTGTGAGTATTGGTTTTCTTCTTCACTTCTGCGGTAATGAATAGATAAGCAAGTGCACAACACAGTGTGGCGTGAGCCAAGATTTCTGTTTTCTGAGATTAGCATGTGTTTATAAGTAATTTTTTGGAAAGAAAATGCAGCTTGACAGCAAAAAGCATCTCTTAAACGTTTCCTCGTTCTCTTTTTTTTGTCAGTGGGCTGTTTAAGCTTTCACTTAACCTCTTGACATCTTATCTATGTATATGTGTGCATTTAAGTCTAATGGTACACTGTCGGTTGATCTGAGTATTAATGCAAGCAATATACAACGCTTCACGTATTTTTCACTGCAAAATGTTCTGTGATATGTAAATATGCTTCAAGGTTAGTCTGCAAAAAAAATATTGTACAATATGCATGACTGATCCATCCAAATAATTATATTTGGGTTTTCGCTCTATATCCATATCAATCCCCCATTTTTTTTGTTTTATCATTAGAATTGTTTATGCCAATTATATCCCTGGGGAACGTTTTTTTTGTGTCTATGCGCCCAACAGACGGCACATGGAAATCACTCTGACAAATGCAAGTCAATGTGCTAGTGCACATGAGCGACTTTCCAAACAGATATGAAAAGAATCGCAACTTGCAACTCGTTTTTGTCCATTTTGTGGAGGAGACCATGTTAGTTTAAAGGGCACGTACACCAGTTTGTGATGTAAAAACGGAAATAAATGAACTGGAACACAAGTTTGTGTGCATGCAGCGTTTAGGCGCATCTTCACATTGGCCACTAAAACAGACAAAACCTAAGATAAAAACAAGGTGAGCAAATACCATACAGTAAGTAAATAGCAATAGTGCATGAAAATAATAGTGTACTTGGTTAACATAATTTTGATTAAAAAAAAACATAGAAGCAACCCAACACGTCACGGTGACATTATTCGGTACTGTCCTAACCTCTTTTATTAAAACCTTACCATATGTCATGTGACATAAATGTGAATAAGGGCCGAGAAGAATCAAGACCCCGACTAATGGACTCCAAGTAGTGGGGAGCTACAGTGCTGCTTACCGTTATTGACACCCCTTCATTTTTTTCATAGACTGTACAATATCAGAAATAAATGTATCAAAGTTGTATCCTCTGGATTTTTTAATTAGTGGTCCAAAGTAATACAACATTGTTTTTCAACTTCCATGTTGCAATTTCAAAGAAGAAACAGAACAAACAGCATGCGCAGCAATAAACGCACCACTAATTAATACTTTGTTACACACCCTTTGGCATTGCTGACAGCCTCCAAACGTTTCTTATAGCCATCTATAAGCTTCTTTCACTTCTCAGGTGGAATTTTCTCCCACTCTTCCTTTGCAGTTTGTTTAAGCTCTTGAATGTTTGCAGGGTTCTTTTTCCCAATGGCTGATTTCAGCTCACCCCAAAGATTTTCAATGAGATTGAGGTCAGGACTCATTGCTGGCCATTTTAAAACAGTCCATTTTTTCTTTTTCAACTATTCCTGTGTACTTTTAGATGTGTGCTTTGGGTCATTGTCTTGCTGGAGGACCTTGATCTTTTGATCTTCAACTCAAACCAAGTTTTCTTACACTGGGTAGGACCTTTCACTCTAAAATCTCTTGATAATTCTCTAATTTTATGATTCTTGTGGTATGGTTAAGGCCTCCAGTACCAGATACAGCAAAGCAACCCACAGCATCATGGATCCTCCACCATGCTTAACAGTTGGTAAGGTGTTCTTTTCCTTACAAGCTTAATTTTGCCATCTGTAAATAAACTGTTGCCTTGCATTGCCAAAAAGCTCTATTGTTGTTTCATCTGTCCACAGAACATTTTCCCAGAAGGATTGTGGTTTATCAAGGTACTGTTTGGCAAAAATCAGTCGTTCCTTTTTATGTCTTTTCTTCAGCAATGGTTTATTCCTTGGTCTTGGCCCATAAAGCTCTACTTGGTTTAGTTTATATCGTATGGTACTTGTTGAAACCATAACCCCAGACTGTTCCAGGTTGGCCTTCAGGTCTTTGGATGTTTGACTTAGTGTCTTTTTCCACCATTCGCATTGGCCTTCGAAGACCTCTCTTGTCAATTTTCCTCTTTCCCCCACGTCCAGGGAGGTTCTTGACGTTTCTATGCTTGGAAAACTTGTGTTTGCTAATAATAGCAGTTCTGATATCTTCAGACAGCTCCTTTTTCTTCACCAGTGTGACAAAAGTACAGGGCCTACCATGTGCCTTTTTAAAACACTGAAGTCATCATTCATTGACTAATTCATGTCACATGGGCACCGACAATCACAGGTGAATCTCTTTTGTGATTTACCATAGGCGAGTCAAAATTTGTTTCCATACTAAATTAATGTAAAGGGTGCCAATGCCAGTGACACAGCAAGCTTTAGGTTTTTCTATTTTTCCTTCCCATTGTTTTTTGGTTTTAAATTGTTCATCATTTGCTCTTTTGTATTTAACACGAGTGCTCTATACAAAAAAAAAATTTTTCACTTGATTCATTTTTTTCAGGAGATATTCCACATTATGTACTTAAACTTCATGGGTGCCAATAGCAATGAACAGAACTATATACACACACGGTCAAAATTGTTGGTACCTCTCGTTTAATGAAAGAAAAACCCACAGTGGTCACAGAAATAACTTGAATCTGACAAAAGTAATAATAAATTAAATGTCTATGAAAATGAACAGATGAAAGTCAGACATTGCTTTTCAACCCTGCTTCCACAGAATTTAAAAAAAAATTAAACTCATGAAATAGGCCTGGACTGAAATGATGGTACCCCTGAAAATAATGTGACAAAAGGGACATGTTAAATCAAGTTGTGTCCACTAATTAGCATCACAGGTGTCTACAATCAGTCAGTGGGCCTGTATATAGGGCTACAGATACACACCATGTCACCAAACAGCACAGTGAGTATCACACTCATCATGAACATGAGGAAGTAAAGGAATGAGTTGTCTCAGGCGATTAGAAAGAAAATTATAGACAAGCATGTTAAAGGTAAAGGTTATAAGACCATCTCCAAGCAGCTTGATGTTCCTGTGACTACAGTTGCACATATTATTCAGAAATTTAAGATCCATGGGACTGTAGCCAACCTCCCTGGACGTGGCCGTTGGAGGAAAATTGATGACAAATCAAAGAGACGGATAATACAAATGGTAACAAAAGAGCCCATGATAACTTCTGAAGAGATGAAAGGTGAACTTCAAGCTCAAGGAACATCAGTGTCAGATCGCACCACCCGTCGTTGTTTGATCCAAAGTGAACTTCATGGGAGACGACCAAGGAGAACACAGTTGTTGAAAAAAAATCATAAAAAAGCCAGACTGGAATTTGCTAAACTACATGTTGACAAGCCACAAAGCTCCTGGGAGAATGTCCTATGGACAGATGAGACAAAAATGGAAGTTTTGGGCAAGGCACATCAGCTCTATGTTCACAGACGGAAAAATGAAGCATATCAAGAAAAGAACACTGCCCCTACTGTGAAACATGGTGGAGGCTCTGTTATGTTCTGTGGTTGCTTTGCTGCATCTGGCACAGGGTGTCTTGAATCTGTGCAGGGGACAATGAAATCTCAAGACTATCAAGGGATTCTAGAGAGAAATATGCTGCCCAGTGTCAGAAAGTTTTGTCTCAGTCGCAGGTCATGGGTCTTGCAACAGGATAATGACCCAAAACACACAGCTAAAAACACCCAAGAATGGCTTAGAGCAAAACATTGGACTATTCTGAAGTGGCCTTCTATGAGCCCTGACCTAAATCCTATTGAGCATCTTTGGAAAGAGCTGAAACATGCCGTCTGGAAAAGGCAACCTTCAAACACGAGACAACTGGAGCAGTTTGCTCATGAGGACTGGGCCAAAATACCTGTCGAGAGGTGCAGAAGTCTCATTGACAGTTACAGGAATCGTTTGATTGCAGTGATTGCCTCAAAAGCAATTCAACAAAATATTAAGTTAAGAGTACCATCATTTCTGTCCAGGCCTATTTCATGAGTTTAATTTTTTTAAAAATTCTGTGGAAGCAGGGTTGAAAAGCAATGTCTGACTTTCATTTGTTCATTTTCCTAGATTTTTAATTTATTACTTTTGTCAGATTCAAGTTATTTCTGTGACCATTGTGGGGTTTTCTTTCATTAAATGAGGGGTACCAACAATTTTGACCACGTGTGTATAAGCGTAATGTCCAGCTCAAAGAAAAGGGAGGTCATGCCCAAGTACCCTATATTATTTTCATGCACTATTACTATTTACTTACTGTAGGGTATTTGCTCCTTTTGTGATGTACATCAGCTCCAATAGGGGACATTAGAGGTACAGTTGTCTTCCTGGTGAAGAAGAGCTAATTTGCATATTTTTTCAAGGAGCTTGTATAGGTCCTTACACCAACTTGATCTCCAAAACGAGAACAATTACCTTCCAAGAGATCTGTTTGCCAGAAATCTGTTCTGTAACCTTCAGCCTACTGGTTACCCCTACAAATAGTCTGTAGTTGTGTGTTAAGTCAGTAAGCTCTGCTTCTTGTAGAAGTGGTTGCCCAGGTCAAAAACTCTGCATTAAAAAGATGAACAAGTCTTTAATGGAACTTCAAACAAATCAAGAGCACTTTTTCTATTTACCTGCTTTACGGCCCCAGATACTATCACTTGATATTATCTTTTATCAATGTTTTTTTAATCTAATAAATTACTAAGGGAATATATATATTCAATTAATTATTATCAAAAAAATCTGTTCTGCAGTCACATTTTTTTTTTCCGTTTTTTATTAAACATCTGCTTACACACTTTCTGTCTTAAGACAGCTTTGTGGGCCATATCTCACATACAATCCTGTCACTGTGTGATGCTACACATAAGGGTTATTTTACCAACAAGACACATTTACTGTAACACAGCAAAGTGTCCAGTGTCGTCATTCATCTGGCATGTTGCAGACAAATTCCAATTACTTCCCTCCTTCCAGCCTTTGTTAAACACCACCAGCTAGCTGACAGTAAAATTATAAATACAGGTGTTGTCACACTACACTATAATCAGGATTTTAATTTGAATTTTCATTTGTGAAGACCCTTTTCTCACCCCCATGTGGAAGGGGGAATAGAATTAGTTTTATTGACAGTCAAAAGACTTTTTTGAAAGCTGTCTAAATCATTACCTGTATTTAGAGTCGAGGTGGGAAAAAAAAAAGAATCTGAAGCTGTCCATGCGAAAAAAGAGTTTTATGATCACATATTTACTCATTACATTGGCTGGTAAATAAAACGTGGCCAATGTGTTTGACAAGTGATTGGCGGAATAGAGTAGGTTTTTGCTGCAGCAGAACAATAGAGGAATGTAAATATATATTTTGCTTTTGTTTAGTACTTCTATACCTAATACAAGCCTCCTGGTAAATTCATCTTTTGAACAGATTAGGTTTAGCTTTTTTTTTTTTTTTTTTTTTTTTTTTTTACTGTTCTCTCTAAGGTTCTCAACTTCTCCCTCCTCCCATCCCCCCATTTCTTTCTATTTCTTTTCTTTTTACTTTCTACCAAAGTATATATTTTATTAATTTTTAAAGCCGTTTGTATTGTTTGTGTATGCATCTATGCTGTCTGTTTGAAAAGGCTGTCCCCTTTATTTTTTTTTATTCCCGTTTCACTTCCCTCCTTTCTTATTTATTATTATTTTTTTTTTTCTTGGTCTCTCAAAGCATTTAGTGTCGTGTCTGCCAGATTTTAGTGATGAGCAGTGAATTGCTTTTAAAGTGGGCATTATGCCAGTTCAGCAGTACAATGGAAAACCAATCTTCCACCATTCTACTTTTGATGCTGTTATTGTAGCGTTTTAGATAACTGCTGCCACAAAAAAAAAAAAAAAAATGCGCTCAATTGCTACCAGTTAGTCAAGTTAAATCCAGAGTAGCATTAAAATTACTCTGAAAACTGGTTGTCAGAGGTCATGTGCTATCTCAAGCTGCCACACATAGGATAAATGTTTTTGTTCCAGAGAGGCTTAACTTTAATATATATCTCCCCCTAATTCTCTGCTCATATCTTCTGGGGCTTTTCAGTATCCTGCACTGATAATCACCCGGTGTCAAACAAGCCGGCACTCATGTTTGTGTAAAATGTATTTGTAATGAATGATCTGTCTTTATCGCTTGTCCTTGTAAAGCCTCATGAAGATGCATCAATTACATGTTACTAAAGGATCTGGGAAAATAACTTTCAATTATACCTTATAATTAGCAGGAAAACTGGATTACAAGCAGGGTTTTCCCTATACTGTTCTGTACATTTCATCATTTTGTTCGTTTAATTGAGTAATGCTTTTTCTAATTTTCTCTGAAAAAATATCTTACAAAGACATCTGCCCCATTTTGAAATATTGGCTGAATAGAGGGTCTCCCAGATAGCACCAACCTCTGAGCCAGTGTGGCTTTGGGCACTGGCAGACTAGAGCATTTCCGGCCATGTAGTACTATATACCTTCTGCCATTGCAACTGCCTGCAGTACAGTCAGATATCTGATGGGTGTGTGAAGCCACCACCTCTTGGGCGATGATCACTTCTGCTTTAGGAATCCTGTTATTCTGTTCCTTGGTAGAAGCAGAAAACTGGATTTGATTCAGGGGACGGATCCTTCACCCTGCTGCAGGTAATGGGGGTTGATATTTTACCACAAAAAAAATTAAGCAGGGTTCTTCAGGAGAAAATGATGGAATAAGTGATGAGGCTTCTAAGGGTATGTGTAGCACCCTGAGGATTCGGCTGCTACAGGAGTATTGCACCTCAACCCAGAGGTGTGATATTCCACTCCCGGGTAAGGAAGGAGTGTGGAACTGAGCTCAGATAGACTGCATGCACTACATACATCCCATTCCAGAGGAGCAGGCCGACGGCACTCCCACTTAGAAATGTGCAGGTGCGACCGAGCCTGTTCCTGGCTGGAGTGGGAGGGGGGAGGAACATCCCATGTAGTGTAGGGGCAGATAGGGGGAGCAGTCTGGGTAGTGTTAGGAGCTCATTGGGTGCTGGTCACCTGAGCTCACACATAGAGGGTGTATATAAGGTGGGCACCATCAAAGATCAGGGTCAGACGCAGAGGACAAGTCAGATGCAGAGAGTCAGAAGGAGAGAACAAGTCTTCTGCAGAGGAAGTCAGCCTGCAGCAAGGGAGCAGAGCAGACCTGAGCCTGAAGAGTGAGAGAGTGGAGTACAGAAAGACCCAGAGGGGGACAAAGAAGGGACCCAAGAACCCAAATAAGAACACCGGGTGAGGAGTCAGCAGAAGGGTACCGGAACCCAAGCTGGTGGGGGTAAAGACATTCCCCAGCCAGAGACCGGAGACCGTGGGCAGAGTCTGTCACGGTCACCCACTACATTCACCCTGAAGGCACACCACATGGAGGGTCAGGGAACCTGAGGCCAAAGGTTGCCCAACAGAAGGCCCGAGGGAGCTGGATTTAGGTGAATCACTGGTGGGGACGGCTGAAGGAAGGACAGAGGGAGAGCTCAGGGCCACGCTCCGGACTTGTTTGGGGGTTGGCCGGATCCAGGACCTGGTGGACGCAGCACGGCTCGGGAGGTCACTTGGAGCTAGAGTGACCAGGAACATCTGCAGTAAGTAAAGACCCCTAACTGCACTACCCGAGTCTGTCATCATTACCGGCTGCACCGCACCACCACAACCCCCATCCTCTGCGCCTGTCCCCTCTGAGGCTATACCCCTCCCGTTGGGGGTTATCCCACCAAGCTGCGCATCCACCATCAGCCTCAGCGGACCCTGCTGCAGCGGCGGCCACAGTGACCGCATCACAACGGGTGGCGTAGTCGACACAACGAACTTTAATAACATCAGTAAAGACTGCCACATAACCCTGAGCTTGACGCCCTGGGCACGGGACCGGGTCACAGCCGCTCGGAGACTACAACCCCCCCCATCTGATCCGGTGCCGGGTATTCCCCTCAAAACGGAATATGTCCCAGGGGGCGCGTCAACTTTGGCGTAGTCGGCAGGATTACGTGCCCGCAACACCCGGGTACTGCGTGCCTGAAGAAAAGTGCAAGTTTACCTTAGAAAGAAGACTCCTGCCGGTTCCGGAGGGTCCACGCCGTCGGACTCCATCACCAGTCGTTTCCCGCCGATTGTCCGCCATTTCCAGCTTGTTCCCGCCATCTGCAGAGTTTCCCGCCACTGGGCGACGCTTCCCGCCAAAGCCGCGGATTTCCCGCCTTGGGGGAGCGGCGGACGCCATTGTGGGCGTGCCAAAGGAGGGCAAGAGGCCACATCCCATCGTGGGCCGGGACAGAAAATGGCGCCAAAAGTGGAAACCGCCCCCACCAACAGAGACTGTGATGCTGGAGGTGTCTGTCAGCGTGAAAGAACTACCCCTGGAGCTGACAGTCACCGAGTTGCCCCGGGACCGCCCTCGAAGTGGGAGGAGACGAAAGAAAGGAGAGAAGATGGGTGTCGCCTGCAGCAGTGTAGAACGAGCGCACCCGGAGGCAAGAGGTCTAATGAGGAGTAGCGGAGAAGCTCACCCGGAGTTGAGGAGAGAAAGAGTGGACCCGGGAATGGAGCGGCAGCAGAGCAGCACCGGCCCGCTGGCCAGGAGCCTGCTGGAGGAAGAAGGAGGAGAGCAGAGCAGCACCGGCCCGCTGGCCAGGAGCCTGCCGGAAGCAGAGCAGAGCAGCACCGACCCGATGGTCAGGAGCCTGCTGGAGTCAACAACCCCGCTAGGCTTAGCGGAGATCCTGGCGCAGCTTCCCCGAGATCGGGAGTGCGCGCGGAGTGCCCTGGAGGGCCTCGCGGGAAGGATGGCCCGAGTGCAGAGGGAGATCCTGGCGGAGTGGGGCCGGGAGATGGCCCAGCAAGCTGGAACCTGTCCACCTAACCCGCTCCCTTGGAAGAAGACATCGACTGCCTCTGCGGATGACGCGGGAGGACCCAAGGCCGGAGACGGCGCAGAAGAGGGAGCGAGACGCATGGCAGCAGGTAAGGGGGATGCCTATACCCCATACCGGAAGACCGCTTACCTGCCCCAGCTCCCCGTCGCAGAGCCCGAAGGTCCCCCGGCCGTACCCGAGACCGCCATGACACCGCCACCGACTAGGCCCCGACCGGAAGCCGCCGTCGCGACCCCGATGACGTCACGCATCGTGACCCGGAGCGTGGCGCCGGAAGAGGAGCCTCCGGCCTGGTCACAGGGCCTAGCATTTCCGGGCGCCGCATCCAAAGCAGAGCCATCTACCTCCGCGGAGCCTCCGGCCTGGTCGCAAGGTCAGGTAACCCAGGGCGCCGCCGTCCTAACGGTGCCCTTCACCTTCCAGGTGCCCCAGGCCTGGCCGCAAGGCCTGGGCAACCCGGGCGCCACCACCACCGCGCCCGCGCCCGTAATACCTAGGGTGCCACATCTGGGAGAGGACCCCTTCAGCCAGCTAACGTGGCCGGACGGTCGGCCTTTCATCTGGCCCGAAGGATTCTTGGAGCTGGAGCGGCAGAAGCAACTAGGTCCCCTGTGTGAGCCCCTAATCCCGGCTCCGAAGCCCGTGACTCGGGTCTCGCCTCCACTCGAGGAAGCCCAGTTCGTGTGGGACCCCACGGGAGAAGATTTGATGGGGTTCACCGGAGAGACTCGGGCAGCTGCAGCAGCGCGCATAGAGTGTTGCCGTCAACAGCTGGCAGAGTTCAAGAGAGAGCGGGAGGAGAGGCAGGCCAAAGAGCAATGGGCCCAGACCCGCAGCGCGGAGCAAAAGAGTCGGACCAGAAGGGACCCCCGTGCAGCAGATCGTCCCCGTACCATCGGGACGGTAATAAAGTTTAATGCGCAGCATGGGTGGGGCTTCATAAGGGACCGGAACACCATGGGTGACGTCTTCGTTACACGACGGGACGTCGAGTCCCACCTGCCAGAGGGTCACAAAGGCCGTGACCTCTACGTCGGTGACGAGGTAACGTTCACCCGGCACAAGTGTGCCAAGGGACCTTACGCCCTCCACGTGCATCGCTTGACGGAGGAGGAGTTGCGGTGCGAGGAGGAGGAGCAAGAGGACCCGGACGGGTCTGAAGAAACCACCAGCCGTAAGATAAGAGCAGGAGGCAGACGCCGTTGAGTGCGGCAGAGCAGGAGACTGTATATAGTTGCCTGTCGGGGCACAGTGAATCGGAACTGAAACTGAAACTGGAACTGTTGTTGCTGCTAAAATAGTCCCCGTTGGGACCAGCGAACTGTTACCTGTAACCCTTTCCATACCAGGCTGAGGACTGTGAGCAGCCATCCCTTTCCCTTTACCTGGCCGGGGACTGAGAACGGCAAAATTCCCTGTACATAGTTGCGCTTGCTAAAGCGCCCCCTACCGGTTTTATTTGGGAAACTGTTTTACAAAAGACTGTCGCACTCTACCTGGTCACGAGTTGCACGGTGACCAGAGAAACAGAAGAGAGAAAGAGACGACGAGAATGTTGTTTACCTGAAAAAGTTTATATATATATTTATATAGTATTTCGTATAATATTTAATATGTTTTACATGTTTATAAAAATGTTGTATGTTTTGGTGTTTT